>NW_027249504.1:0-35000 GCF_030848795.1 Temnothorax nylanderi | reverse complement strand
GCGCTCGAGCGCGCGAAATCTCTTTAATGCTAATTCCCTCGTACCGACGAAGCAAGGATTATCCTTTGTGAAGGGATATGATACCACGAACCGGCCAGATGCAGGGTCCCGACGCGTAGTCCGCGCGAACAGCTCCTCGCAATGTCTGTCTTCCTGCGAGTACGGCGGAGACGCGGGGATCTCGTCCAACTGCCAGAAACGACTAAGCGATGCATCCAAGGACTCAAGTGTCACAAATGAGTGGGTAGACTGAGGTGCCTGTTCCGACACGGCGCCGACCAGGACCCAGCCGAAGACCGTATTAAACGCGTCCGGTTCACCCTTCCTTCCCACGCGACGACCGTCCCGAAGTAGCGACGCGAAGCCTTCCGCCCCAAGCAGTATGTCGACGGGACCGAGTTGATGATACAGCGGGTCGGCAAGCTTTAATCCCTCAAGATGTTTCCATGTTCCTCGCTCTACCTGACTGTTAGGCAGCTGGCCGGCGATACGCGGAAGAATCGTAGCCTCTATCGGGAGGCGGATGTCGTCCCGGCCTAGCGCCCAAATTACAAACGAGGTGTTGCCTCGAGCGGCCGCCGCCTTTGTATTATTGACCGCCAGCACCACGGTACGGTGTTTCATCCGACTAAACCCGCCCCTCTGCATACAGCTCTCGGAAGCGAAATTCAGCTGACTGGCGCTATCGAGGAGAACGCGAACCGGAAAGGGGTTTCCGTGGATGTCGATGGCCTCGGCCTGCACGGTCGACAACAATACGACCAAATTTGACCTTGCCGTGCTTGTCATGGTGACGAGGGGCTCGCTCGTTGGCGGCGGCGAACTTTGCTCGTTCGCGGGTTCGTCGTTCGCGGGGGTGCTCGCTGAGCTCGCACTCCGCTCAAAATGTAGCAGCGTATGGTGCTTATTCCGGCACGACCGGCACGTCCCCGTCGATGAGCAGTTGTCGGTGCCATGACCCGCGCGAAGGCAATTAATGCACAGGTTCGCGGTCTTCGCCGTTGAGTGTCTTTCCCTAGGGGACAGTTTCAGGAACTGCGGGCACTTGTAAACGATATGTTGCCCCTTGCACACCGGGCAGTCCTTTGTGTTCGTCACAAACGCCGAGGCCGATGCGGAACCCTTCGGCGTAGGTGACGGCGACTGCGCGAAGCTCGATATGCCCGACACGGACGCGAGAACTCGGCAATGCTCGGTAAGGAATCGTATGAGTTGCGTATATTTGCTCATCTCTTCGGCCCGATGCTCGGACTCGAATTTTTCTCGAAGCAAACGAGGGAGCTTCCCTAGCAAGAATTTAAGAAGGAGGTAGTCCCAGGCGTCCGTAGGAAACCCTAATAAGTTTAACGCCCGCGTGTTCTCGACGAACGTATCTACGAGCGTGCGCAGGGGGGCGGCCGATTCCGACTTCAACGGCTTGGCGTTCAACATCGAGTCCACGTGGTAGTCCGCCAAGTCGCGTTTGTTCTGATACCGCGAAACCAGAGAGTCGTAAGCGATCGTGTAATTGTCGGCGGAGAGGGGGAGGTTTTTTACGACATTGAGCGCCTCTCCCTTTAACGACGCCACCAAGTACTGATACTTCTCCATAAAGGAGAGGTCTCGATTTTCGTGGATCGAGGCGTTTAACAACGCGATAAACGAGGGCCAAAGGGCGAGGTCCCCCGTGAATTGCGGGAGCGGGATCTTGGGTAGTTTGATCGACGACGTCCGAGCCGGCGCCTGAAGGTTCGAGGTGGACGCGTGATCTGCGCCCACGAATTTCTCATAACGACAGATCACCCCGAAACGCATCGTGTCGAACTCCCTCCGAATTATATCCTCCGCGGCGAACTCCTCGTCCGAGGCGTTTTGAATAACTTTAAGATGGGCCGCTTCAAAGTCTCCAATCAATCTAGCCACGGTAGGATAACGGACTAAGAAACCCGGTCGTTGGGCTACGTTCTCCGCGGCGAGCATTGTGGATCTCCCTCATGCGTTGCACGCAGAGCTCGCGCCTAATAACCTGGGCCCGGCTCATGATGATCGCGTGTCAAGATCCGAGTTAGGGCACAAACACAGAGACCGACGAAAAGAACGACTGACCCTGAGCTTGGAAAGCCAGAAAGACAAAACAACGGTCTTGCCCGCCAAGGTGACGGGTAACGGTCTCGTCCGAATTCTTCACTTGAGCGCGCGGCAGAGCATCGCGAAATCGACGATTTACGTAAAAAATATGTGAAGGTTTGCAAGAGGCGAGGTCAGGCACGGGCTTGACAGCGAGGAAGATGTTGCAAGGAATGCACAAGGTTAAAGGCGTTAACAATAACAAATCAAGTATCAGATATATCACCAATCAAATGTACTATTCGGTTGGCACAGGCAATCGGCTGCAGCGAAATATGCACTCCGGTATCTATATGTTGTGGTCAGACCGAAATTGCAACGATGCGATATGTGGCGCGCTATATCGCGGCACCAGCGGTACGTACGACGGTAGCAATACGCGACGCGAGCAACGATCCGTGATACCAGCAACAATTATTTCTTTCAATTAGATCGCGAGGTCTAATGATCGCCGCGAGCTTTATCAGAGTGCTGAATATTTCGCACCGAGAGCCAGTGTCAACAACAGTGTTCTCGATCGATGGCAATATTCGTAATTCCACGGTCGGAATAATACTTTCGAGTCGCATCGAATCGACCCAGCAACAGCGAGAAGGCAGGATCACGCGTGTTATTGCGCGCGAGTCTATGCCGAAAAACTTGTTTACACGCGCCCGGCCCGTGACCGCGCTCCGGGGCCGCCGCCGGCGAGGCGAAACGTGTGATTTGGCCGAGAATGTTCCCGATCCGAATATTCCGGCCACTAATTGAATCTCGATTAATTCGCGTCAAATGCGAGGTTCGCAATTAATCGCAGATAACGGCTTGGTACGTGTTCTGCGAACACGAGCTCCGCGCGAGTAGGTATCGCGCGAATCGCGCCTTGTAACGCGCCACGCGCTATTGCAATTCGCGATTTAATGCAGATAACGACGAGCGAGGACTCACGCGGTATTCTCGTCGTGTGTTGCGAACGGGAGATATCGCGCAAAATAGTAACACGCCGCGTGTTATTGCACCTCGGTTATGAACGCGAAGTTAATGAGCGAATGAGCGAGGCAAGCGATGTAGCGAGAGGTCGGCGGTATTTTCTACACGCGAAAATCCGGCTCGAAGGACCAATGTCTCGGGGGGGTGTTAGGCCCCCGGTTGCGAGTCGGTCTAAATATTGCTCGAAGGACCAGGGGGGTGGTAGATCCCCTCGCGATTGATGTACGGCGAAGGCACGCTGGGCGCATGCAACGCGTAAGCGAAATTAAGCGAAATCGTAAGCGACTCACCGTGGGTGGCCGGCTACGGTTCCTCGCCGTTGTCCGTTGCGTGGTGAAAAAATTTACATACTTAAAAATTGTGAGGAAGTAATGTGCAAGTTTCTACTTGCCCACTTAAAAACTAAAGCAATATGTAGGTTTCTACTTGCACACTTAAAAATAATTTACATACTTAAAAATTGTGAGGAAGTAATGTGCAAGTTTCTACTTGCCCACTTAAAAACTAAAGCAATATGTAGGTTTCTACTTGCACACTTAAGAACTATGAGTAAGCAATGTGCAAGTTTCTACTTGCACACTTAAGAACTATAAGTAAGCAATGTGCAAGTTTCTACTTGCACACTTAAGAACTATGAGAAAGCAATGTGCAAGTTTCTACTTGCACACTTTTTTTTGCTTCCTCATAGAGGAAGCTTTGTTTTCGTAAATTTCATATATGAACCTTTGATTGCGCATAAAGTTGGGTCTAGTCAATCAAATTTAAATGAATTATATATGAAATAGGGGTAGAAGAAACCAACGAAGAGATTGGTTTTTGAGTTTTTTCTGCCAATATGTTCAGATCGTTGTAAAACGTCGAAATATCGCCTTAAAAAAATGTCCGTATGTATGTATGTATGTATGTGCACATTTGATGTTGTGGTTGCTCTAACTTCCGCAAATATTGAGATATCGGGTTGTTTTTTTTTTTAATCGATAGAGTCTCGTTCGAAAAAGGTTGGTATTGAATTTGGTGATGATTGGTAAAGGGGTTCTTTTTTAAAAAAATTTTTAATTTTTTTAGAAATGTCCGTGGTTGCTCTAACTTCAGCAAATATTGAGATATCGGGCTGTTTTTTTTTTTTAATCGATAGAGTCTCGTTCAAGGAAGGTTGGTATTGAATTTGGTGATGATCGGTAAAGGGGTTCTTTTTTATAAAAATTTTAAATTTTTTTAGAAATGTCCGTGGTTGCTCTAACTTCAGCAAATATTGAGATATCGGGCTGTTTTTTTTTTTAATCGATAGAGTCTCGTTCAAGGAAGGTTGGTATTGAATTTGGTGATGATCGGTAAAGGGGTTCTTTTTTATAAAAATTTTAAATTTTTTTAGAAATGTCCGTGGTTGCTCTAACTTCCGCAAATATTGAGATATCGGGCTGTTTTTTTTTTAATCAATAGAATCTCGTTCAAGGAAGGTTGGTATTGAATTTGGTGATGATCGGTAAAAAGGTTCTTTTTTAAAAACATTTTAAATTTTTTTAGAAATGTTCGTGGTTGCTCTAACTTCCGCAAATATTGAGATATCGGGCTGTTTTTTTTTTAATCGATAGAGTCTCGTTCAAGGAAGGTTGGTATCAGGGTTGGCATGTTTTAAATAATTTGTTTAAAACTGTCTGATTAAAACTGATTTAAAACAGTGAACACTGTTTTAAACATTTTTGTTTTAAACAGTTTTAAACTACTGTTCAGAACTGTTTAAAACACTGCAATTAAAAACATGTGATTATTTAGAAAAAATTGCAAAAAAACAAAAACTAAACTTTTATTTAGTTTTTTATCTATATTATTTATGTAGCATATAAATATAAAGATATATATACTAAAATAAAAATTAAAAATGATAAGATGGGTATTATTCTATTATTTTAGCAGAATATTTATTTTTAGATATTAAATAACAGTCATCACAATAAAGACTACTTAACTTAGTAGATATTGAATGACTTTACATTTTAGCAGTTTAAAATAATAGTACATAGCAGGTACATTTTAGCATTTTAAAGTAATAGTGTATAGCAGGTAGCAGGTCAGTAGTTCGTAGTTGTAGTTATTGATATTTAATATATTCAATTAATCTTTATTTCACTCCCCTTCCGGGGTTGGAAAGGCGTTTTTTTCAGTAAAAACGTTCCCAAAAACCTTTACAATTTCTGCTATACAAATAAAATCATATACATTATACATTCAATCATTAATCATATACATTTTATATCTATAATATAATTTTTCTTATTTCTTCTTTCCCCGACCTGGTCATTGAGCGACCTCACATCTCATTTCCCTTCCCTTCGTCTTCCATCCGGCACCCTTCTGGTCATCTCTTTCAGTTTCCTTTAATTCCGCACCTCTCTGACTTCCTCCTTTCTGTCACTGCTCTTCCCTTTTCTTTCCGGCTCTCTCCCTCCTTTTGTTCGACGCCTTCTTTCTTTCTTATTCTACGTTCACTCTGCAAATAACTGTATTAAAGATTATTCTTACATTCTTACAATCTTACCTCCTTCTCCCCTTCCTCTCCCTTAATGCTTCTCTCTTTATCTCCCTTCATCTCTCCTTTCCATCCTAAATTTCTCCTATTCTTTTTTCTTCCTATCTGCTTCGTCCTCGTCCGTATCCATAAGGAGATTCGCCTCCATCCTTTTCGCTCTTTCTTCCTCCGCGGTCCTCTTTGGCCTCCCGCTTTCCTCTCCTCTCCTCTCTTTTCTCCTTTCTTTCTCCTCTCTTTCTCTTACCCTCGTTTCCACCGACTTGTCCTCGTCCATTTTCACCCTCAATCCGCTCTCTTCCTTTCTCTTTGCATCCAATACCTTCCGCTTATCCTCTTCAACAAAAATCATCAGTATTATTCTCTAATCTTTCTGACTAACTTGCCGCTGTATTAGCCTGCCTTCTTCTTCTCTCCAGTTCTGCCATCCATTTCTCTCCCTCTCCTTTTACTATTCAGTATCCTTATGATCTTCTCGCCAATTCCTTCTGGCTTCTCCTCCTCCTCTCCTCTTGTGCACCGCTCTAACACATGCTCCCATGTCTCTGGTTCTGCACCACATATTCTACA
Organism: Temnothorax nylanderi; assembly: GCF_030848795.1. NCBI lineage: Eukaryota > Metazoa > Arthropoda > Insecta > Hymenoptera > Formicidae > Temnothorax > Temnothorax nylanderi. Next base: position 28,831 of record NW_027249504.1, on the reverse strand, counting down.
GCTTCTTTTCTCTATTGGTTCCCAATATCTTCCACCTCTCATCTCATTACCTAGCCTAAATCTCGCTATCCTGATCATGGACTTCTCTTTCCCTTTTTTCTCTAGGTATTCTGGCCTTCTGATTTTTGCTATCTCCCTGTACCACCTGTTATATCTAGACTCTCTTACTCTTTCATCTCTCTCTTGACTCTGAATGTCTTTGTCTCTTCTTGTTATCTCCTCTATACTGCTCCAGCCATTTCCTCTTTTCCTTTCTATCTCCTCAGTTGCGTATCCTCTTTTTTCATAGAAGCTCTTTCTCTCTTCTTCCCAATTTGCCTTTTCCTTCCTGACATTCCCTTTTATTTCTTTCCAGCATTCTCTTGCAATCTCATTTCCCTTTCCCCATTCCAGTTTTTCCTCGTATTTTATCGCCCTTTTACCAGCACTTACTCTCATTCTGTCCCTCTTGGTTTCCTCCCTTATCATGTATCCGGGTGTGCTCCAGTCTAGGCCCAATGTCCACCTTATATACCTTTCGTGCATTCTTTCTATTTTCTCTCTCTCTTTCCATTCCCACACTTCTGCTCCATATAAAGCTATGCTTGCTACCAGCGAATCGTATAACTTAATTCTTCTTATCCAGTCTCTTCCAAATAACCTTTTTCCTATTCCCCAAACCTGTCTCATTGCTATGGTAGCTTTTCTTACTCTTTCGTTTATATGCGCCTCCTGTCTTCCGTTCTTTTGGAATGTGTAGCCTAGATAGCAGAATTCCTTTACCTCCTCTATTTCTTCTCCCTTCCATTTCCATTCCATTTTCTTCATGTTACCTCCTCCCTTCCTGAATCTCATTACCTTTGTTTTCCCTACATTCACTCTCAGCTTTTTTCTGTCGAAATATTTCTCCAGTCTTTTCATCATCCTCTTCATCTCCTCTTCGTCCTCTGCTATAGCTACTACATCGTCTGCGTATGCTAACGTCCAAAATTTTATTCTCCCTACTACCACGCCTCCATCTTGCCCCCTCCTCATTGTTTCCTCTAAGTCTGCCAGCAGCAGTATAAAGAGCATAGCGCTCGGCGGGCATCCCTGTCTGACTCCTTTGACCGTCCAGAAGCATGATCCCTTTTCTCCTTTCACTCTTACCACGCTTCTTGTCTCTTCGTACAGATCTTCTATCCTAGTTCTCAGCTGTTCACTAATCCCTTCTCTTTTCAGTACCTCCCAAATTTTTTCTCTGTTCACGGAGTCGAATGCTGTTTTCAGATCAATAAATGCTGCCACTAGCTTCCCTCTTTTTTTGCTAACAGCCTTTCCAATTACATAATTCAGTGCGTATATATTCTCCATTGTACCCCTTCCTTTCCTGAACCCTGCCTGTGTTTATGGTAATATTCTTCTTTCTTCCGCCTCCTTCTCCAATCTTTTCGGCAAAATTGCCGCGTATATTTTGTAGTTTGTGTTCATTAATGTCACCCCTCTGTAATCTTGTGTTTCTTTTCCTTCTCCTTTCTTTACTATTGGTACTATTATACCTTCTTTCCAGTCTTCTGCTATTTCTTCTGTCCTCCACGCTGTATCACATACCTCCCATATTTTTTCCTTCAATCTCTCTCCTCCATATATCCATACCTCATTTGGCAATCCATCCGTACCTGCTGCTTTCTTTTCTTTCATTTCTTTAATTACTTCTTCCACTTCCTCTCTTCTTATTCCTTCCTGCTCCTCTTTGCTACCCATTCTTTCCTCTCCCTTCCTGTCTTTTTCACGCGGTTTCACAGTTACTCCTTCCAATAGCTCCATGAAGTGTTTATTCCATTGCTCCTCCGTTATTTCTTCGCAAACCTCTTTTCTTACCTTCCTTTCTCTGTTTATAAATCTCCATACTTCCTTCTCGCTAGTTGCTTCTCTCGCCTCTTTTATAACTCTCTCCCTTTCTATCTCTTTCTTCTCTTTTATTTTCTCCTCATATTCTTTTTTCTTTAGAATGTACCTCTTTTTATCTACTTCTCCCTTCCTCCATTTAACTAGTTTCTCTCGTGCTTCTCTCCTTAGTCTAAAGCCTTGTGTACACGATACTAGAAATCGGTCCGAGTTTCGATTTAAGCCAATGAAACTGCTGCTTTTCTGTAAGAGCTGCAAGTTGATTGGCTTAAATCGAAACTCGGACCGATTTCTAGTATCGTGTACACAAGGCTTTACACATTCACTATCCCACCATCTGCTTTTTTTCTTCGATCTCTGGTCTTCTCTTATTTCTTTCCAAACAGCAGCCTGTTTTATCTCTCTATACACAGAGAGGTTAGATTGACATGTAGACTGTGCGTGTGTCTTGCGTTTTGCGAACTGCGGCCTATGTAGACCGGGCTTAACGGCGCGCCTTATTTCTCACAGCCTCCGCCGTTAGCGTTTTCAATTTTTTAAATTTTGGCAACGTTATTTATATATTTACAGTTTAATGTTACGCTAGCGAAAAATTTAAATGCCTGATAGCGTTTTTTTTGGCAGAACTGGTGCGCACTCAGTGCACATTAAAGCCGTCGTACACAAATCAACGTAAAGTGTATGTTTAATATAAACGGGTTAAGTCACGAAAGCCTCTATACTTTATTGTACTATTTGGTAAAATATGTATTGGGTATTTTATCAATCAAAATATTTGCATTTTACTTTAAATATTAAAGATTAAATCAGTGTACAACGGCTTTAATGTGCACTGAGTGCGCACTAGTTCTGCCAATGAAAAACGCTATGACATTATTATTACTTATGGATGCTCCGCACATATTTTAAATCTTCTTGCATAGATCAAAGCTATCAAGTGTTTTTTTTGCTTGTTTAAAACATGTTTTTTTTGTTTAAAACATGTTTTTTTTATACCTTAGTTTAAAACACAAATAAAACATAAAACATTGTTTTAAACAAAAAAACAATGTTTTTTGTTTAAAATAAAAAAAACATGTTTTTTGCCAACCCTGGTTGGTATTGAATTTGGTGATGATTGGTAAAGGGGTTCTTTTTTAAAAAAATTTTTAATTTTTTTGGAAATGTCCGTGGTTGCTCTAACTTCCGCAAATATTGAGATATCGGGCTGTTTTTTTTTTTAATTGATAGAGTCTCGTTCAAGGAAGGTTGGTATTAAATTTGGTGATAATCGGTAAAGGGGTTTTTTTTTAAATTTTAAATTTTTTTAGAAATTTCCGTGGTTGCTCTAACTTCTGCAAATATTGAGATATCGGGCTGTTTTTTTTTTTTTAATCGATAGAGTCTCGTTCAAGGAAGGTTGGTATTGAATTTGGTGATGATCGGTAAAGGGGTTCTTTTTTAAAAAAATTTAAAATTTTTTTGAAATGTCCGTGGTTGCTCTAACTTCCGCAAATATTGAGATATCAAAAAACAGTGCGAAACAATAAATCTAGGCACAAATAATTGAGAAAAATATAATACTTAAGAAAAATAATCTCGAAATCAAAATAATATCCACGTATATACATTAATCTTAACAGATTTTAAGATAATGGGTTTTTTTGGTAGGAGAAAGGAAATGTTTATGCATACCCCTTGTGACGGTCCTGTTATTATGTAACTATGTTTACATAATATGTTAAATAAAAAAAGACTGTATAAGCTGATAGTTTCACATATTAATCTCATTTTAGTAATCTGTGATTACGAGGCGTTTGAATATTTAAATATATATTTTGGAAGATATATTTAACGGTCATATTTGTCGAAATGGAAGATTTTGATAAAGGAGTTTACGAAATATATACAAGTAGTGAAGAATGTAGAAAAGGTAATAATTAATAAATAATAATATAAATAATAATTTAATTTTTAGAATAAACAATAATATTCTTTAAATTATTTAGTTTTAGATGATAATATGGACCAAAAACTTCTTGAAATATTGTTAAATTACGAAGAAACTGTAACATCTATGAAATTGATCATAGATGAAATACTTCTAGAGATCATAAAAGAAAAGACAAAAAAACGAAAGCTTGGAAACGAAAATAAAAATAATGTTGAAAAAAATTTACAAAAAAAGCAAGAGGAACACAATAAAAGAAAGAGTAAAAAGAAAAAATAGAGAAAATAGAAACGATAAATTTGTTAAAAATCTGTCAAAAAAATAAGCTATTGGTAAGTGTTCTTAATTTTTATTAAACGTTTGTGAAAGTTATTTAAAGTAATAAATCATTGACAATCATTTAGGACAGACAATGGAATTCATTACCACCATGAAGAAATTATGACCAGCGCGGTAGTAGTAGTGGTCGACGATGTTGAATCCTTAGTAGTAGCCTAATCATTTCCTCCACTTGGAACAAGACTGATAGCCGGGTCACTGCTGCTAGTTTCGCTTTTTAAACTGGGCAAATTAGCTGGAGGATGCCGTGCCAAAGGCACCTTTCCAAGACTTTGCATTCCACGTTTGCGCGGTAATGTATTTTTCTGCTGCTTCGCGACCGCGAGAGGATCGTTGTTCACGAGGAGAGAGAAAAATCGCGCGGTCGAGAATTGCTGGATCCCCGGATCGCTCGCGGTTTCTCTCCGTCCGCCGATCCGATGCGTAGGTTACTCCTCGAGGAAATGGTGGTACGCGCCCCCGGGGAGTTCACCGATATTATACAGTCGATGGCAGCAGAAGTATACAAAGTATGAATCGTAACGATGTAGTGTTTTTTAAATCATTTTTGCTTAAAAGATCAAAATTTGCTCTAGGATTTTTGGTATCCAAATTTCTATGACAGCAGAAACTTGAAGAGTAAAAATCTTAGAAATTTTCTATATATGTCTTAATTAGATAATAAAATTATAATAAACGATTTTTTAATAAAAAATAGCAAAATGTAATTATCTTAAATTCAATTTAATTATTTTTGGCAGTTACATACGAACTATAATAAAATACTATTACAATAGTACTATAACGGTATGTATTTAATAATAACAACTAGCAATTCTTGGTAACTGAATCCTTGCTGCCCGAACTTTAGACAAATTTAAATATTTGTTCGCGTTACATAAATTGATTATAGATCCAATGTCCATTTCTATCTTTGCATTAGCACAAGAGTAATAATAAAAATATGGCCACATCATGGCTATCTACTTGAACCTGTTATAACGTCAACTAACTTATGGAACTTTACACGTTTTATAACATCTTTAGAATGCAAAAAAGGAAAATAAATATCTAATGAAATATAATAAATCACAAAATGTATCATCTGTGGTAAGAAAGAATGGCGGTTGCCCATAAGAGACATTGCCAAATCCATCTCGTCCTGGACTTGGGTCGGGCCAATATCCCCTAATAAATCATTATTATACGTAATAGTGATTTATTACGGGATATTGTTGTGTGTACATTTTCATTGCTCCTCTCGTTCCCCTTATATTTCCTCTTCCGCGAAATCCTCCTCTTCTGCGATTTCTTCCAGCTCTCTGCCATCTTTTTGCTATATAACAAACAAATTTATTTTAGAAATTAAGAGCGAGCAAACTCGGCCTAGTCAAAAACACTAAAAGATTGACTACCATGTAATTCGAAAATTAACTGTATTTTAAGATTAATTGTACTTACGTTTTATTGGTTGCGGAGTTGTTAAAGCTGCCGGTATCGATGTTGTTGATGACGTTATCGGTGCTGATGTTGATGGTGCCGGTGTTGATAAAGCTGCCGGTACCGCTGTTGATGGAGCTGCCGGTGCCGATGTTGATGGAGCTATATAACAAACAAATTTATTTTAGAAAATAAAAAGCGAGCAATCTCGGCCCAGTCAAAAACGCTAAAAGATTGACTACCATGTAATTCGAAAATTAGCTGTATTTTAAGATTGATTGTACTTACGTTTTATTTGTTGCGGAATTGTTGAAGCTGCCGGTGCCGGGGTTGATAAAGCTGCCGGTGCCGGTGTTGAGGGAGCTGCCGGTGCGGATGATGGAGCTGCCGGTGCGGATGATGATGGCAATGGCAGTGGCTGAGTTACGGCGGCGAGTTTCCGCCGTAACTCAGCAATCTCCGCCTTCAATAGTGCCATTTTTATCTGTTCCGCATTTCTATCAGGCATATCTTTATCCTATAAAATAAATAAAAAATTCAGTCGGAGCGAGACCGACTCATTAAATGTTACAAATATAAATGTATACTTAAGCAAAAAAATTCGCCGATTGAAAGATGCGGACTTTTCTTCTTCGTATTTTTCGCGATAGTAGATAGTTTTTTATTTTTCACGGCTTATTGCAATATGCACAACTTCCCTTCTTATAAAATCGATAGTACGTATTATCCATATACGATTATCGAACTAGGATTATCGACTGAAATATGGTATTATCGTGATCTATTTGGTTAATGATTGTGGATGCGTAATCTTCTATATCTTATGCGGATATCTTCTATATCTTATATCAAAAATTCCATATAGTCTTGTAAACCTTAAACTGTATTTTTTTAAAGAATATATTTTATGACATCGAATTTGGCAAAGTATCGAGTGATTATATCTGGATCGTGGGATTGCACTGCAAAAGTTTGGCTTGAATACACTTCTTAAAAATTATTAATATATCGAGATAAAGTATCGCTTTTATATGTTATTGTAATGCAATAAATATATAAATTGAATAAATTCTTGTACTGATTACAGAGACGTATGTTGATATCTGGTACAGAAGATGGCGAATTTCAAAAATATCGAGGTAAAGTATCGCTTTTATATGTTATTGTAGTGCAATAAATATATAAATTGAATAAATTCTTGTACTGATTACAGAGACGTATGTTGATATCTGGTACAGAAGATAGCGAATTGTGTTTATGGAGTATGAATAATTACAATTTACAATCTACTATTAAAGGTAAATATTTTTTTTCTTCAAGTTATCCTTAAAATTGTAAAAAAATGGTCATGTTAAATAGTAATATGCACATAGACAAAAAAAATTGCAACAAGATATAAATTTACGCAAATTTTACATCTTTATTTATTTAATCATTTGTAGGCTTCAGTTATAAAACGAAAATAAGGATACTATTATTTATTAATATTTATTAATATCTATTGATTGTTTGTTGTCTAAAGGCCATACATGCAGAGTAAACGCGATAACGTTCGATAAACAATGCAGTAGCATAATATCATGTGCAGAAGAAAAAAAGTATTAAATATTATCAATGTTCGAACAAGTACACAGATATATTTCGTCAATTTATTTTCTACCCCTATATATATATATATAAATATATTTCTTTTAAATTTGGTTAATTAGAACCAACTTTATATGCAATCAAAGGTTTATATATTTCGTCGTTAAAAAAATATATGTAAAGTCTTCATCGATGTGACCCCTGCTAAAAATTTTACAGAGGGTCAAAGATAAAAAAACAGTTTTTCGCGAATATTTCTATATTTATTCAGTCCCATTACAAAATTTGTAGCTTATCAAATTCTCTACAAAAAATGTTCTATAAGTTTTTTTTGTAAAAGGAATACTTTTCACGTAATAAATTTTGCAAGATATACGCTGCACGGTACGGAGCGCGCTGACAGACGTCAAATAAATTGAAGCGTCGCACGCGCGTACAAAAAATGTCATATTTTTTTAACGAATCATCGTACAGAAATGATCAAAGAATCGTTGAAAAGCAGAAACTTTCAGCTTCTTAATGCAATTTTGTTCGTTATCCTATGATAATTTTTGAAAATTCGATGGTTTTAACAAATTGTTACATGCATTTTTTGCCTTTTTTAAATAAAATTTTGTAGAGAATTTTATAAGCTACAAATTTTGTAAAACCATTTTTCCCGTAGGACTAATGAATAAAGAGATATTCGCGAAAAACTGTTTTTCTTTACTTTTAACCTTCTATAAAATTTTTAGCAAAGGTTACATCGATAGGGATCTCGTAAAATAGTCACTTTGCGATGACCTTACCTTGATAGTTTCATATGTAGAGCAGGGGGTGCAAACTCACTCTTGGAAAAGAGGGGGACGCTTTTCAGCGCCTCTATCCTTGGACTCGGAAACCGAACTAAATCGGTCACGTGACGAAGAGTGGGGATACACCACACACACTACATACCTCACATGCATACCACACATACATACCTCACGTATAGTATCCATTAGTATGCTATAAGTTTTATTAAAATTTGTAATAAGATCAAAAGTTTTATATTTTAATTTGTTTATTGATATAATTAATGTTTACATATATCTCACAAAAATTGTCTCACAAAATTGTCTCACAAAAATTGTCTCACAAAATTATTAAATTACAAAATTGTTATTTTATTCAATCCAAGTGATATCTACCTCGAAAAAACCTAAATAACAAGTGGTATCTATTAAAAAAAAAATACGTGAAATCATTTAATACTGCGCCAATTACAAAGAGAGAATATATATATATATATATATATATACCTTAACAAAATTATTATTATATCACGAAATTGCGTTACCAAACTCAATCCAAGTGATATATACCTTAACAAAATTATATCACAAAATTGTTTTACCTAACTCAACCTAAGTGATATGTTATTTCAAAAAAATATATGAAATCTTTAAATTACGCCAACTACAAAGAGAATATATATATTGCTTTGAAAAATAATTGTAGTGCAACTACTCTTAAAAAATAAAACAAAATTGTGTTACCTAACTCAACCCAAGTGGTATGTATCTTTGTATTCCTGAGGATCTTTCTATCAACCCAAGTGGTAGTAGTTTTAATTCTCCTTGATAAAATTATAATATTACAAAGAATCATTTAATCATTTTAATCACAAAGAATTAAAGAGGTAACATTATAAAATAAAAATATTTAATTAAAATAAAATAAATAAATTTTTCTTGTAAAAAACTTGGCGCTGCTTTTTTAAGATTAATCTAGACAAACTTGCATAGGTGCATAAGCATATGCATAAAGAGATGGATTGGTCTATTTCCTTTTGCACATATATATGAACCAATCAATTTCTTACGCTTATGTTTATGCGCGATGCAAATTTGTCTGGATAGACTTTAAAAAAGCAGCGCCAAGTTTTTTACAAGAAAAATTTATTTATTTTATTTTAATTAAATATTTTTATTTTATAATGTTACCTCTTTAATTCTTTGTGATTAAAATGATTAAATGATTCTTTGTAATATTATAATTTTATCAAGGAGAATTAAAACTACTACCACTTGGGTTGATAGAAAGATCCTCAGGAATACAAAGATACATACCACTTGGGTTGAGTTAGGTAACACAATTTTGTTTTATTTTTTAAGAGTAGTTGCACTACAATTATTTTTCAAAGCAATATATATATTCTCTTTGTAGTTGGCGTAATTTAAAGATTTCATATATTTTTTTGAAATAACATATCACTTAGGTTGAGTTAGGTAAAACAATTTTGTGATATAATTTTGTTAAGGTATATATCACTTGGATTGAGTTTGGTAACGCAATTTCGTGATATAATAATAATTTTGTTAAGGTATATATATATATATATATATATATATATTCTCTCTTTGTAATTGGCGCAGTATTAAATGATTTCACGTATTTTTTTTTTAATAGATACCACTTGTTATTTAGGTTTTTTCGAGGTAGATATCACTTGGATTGAATAAAATAACAATTTTGTAATTTAATAATTTTGTGAGACAATTTTTGTGAGACAATTTTGTGAGACAATTTTTGTGAGACAATTTTGTGAGATAATTTTTCGATTGAATTTACAAAATACATTGCGTGTACTTGGCACTTTTTTTTACCTTTTTTGAAAAAGGTAATTTTGTACTGATATCACCTATTTTGTAGTGTTAAGCAAGGATCTGCAAAACATTTTTATTTTTTATTTTTTAATTATTCACAAAATTAGCAATAACAACAAATACATAAAAATTAATAATATTTAAGTAAAAGTAAATTATACATTTCTCACAAAAATTGAAGGAACACTAAATTTATCTTAAAAAATAGGCAAAACTCGAGCAGCGGTAACTTTGTTAAAAATGAATAAAATTTAAATTTCAAGCTTAAAACCTCTACTTTCGAAAGGTTACTATTATTCGTCCAATTTTTATTATGTCTAGACATAATTTTAATTCAGCGGATTTTTATTATGTCATGACATAATTTTAATTCTGCCGCTAGGGAATTTTTAAGTCGATTCTTATGAATCAAGCTTGAATTTGATGTCTAGGTGTCCCAGGTTGCCGATAACGAGGTCCACATAGTGCGCTCCATAGTTTTCGGTGTCCAGGTGTATTAATACCTTGAATTCGATGTCCACGTGTTTCAGGTTGCCGATGACGGGTTCCAGATAGTGCGCTCCATAGTTTTCGGTGTCCAGGTGTAATAATACGTTGAATTCGATGTCTAGGTGCCCCACGTTGCCGATGACGAGGTCCACATAGTGCGCTCCGTAGTTTTCGGTGTCTACGTGTATTAATTCCTTGAATTTGATATCTACGTGTCCTACATTCAGATTTAAAGTTATTAATACACCTAGACACCAAAAACTACAAAGCGCACTATGTGAACCTCGTCATCGGCAACCTGAGACACGTAGACATCGAATTCGAGGTATTATTACACCTAGACACCGAAAACTACGGAGCGCGCTATCTGGACCTCGTCATCAGCAACCTGGGACACCTAGACATCAATTTCAAGGTATTAATACACGTAGACACCGAAAACTACGGAGCGCACTATGTGGACCTCGTCATCGGCAACCTGGGACACCTAGACATCGAATTCAAGGTATTAATACACGTAGACCCCGAAAACTACGGAGCGCACTATCTGGATCCCGTCATCGGCAACCTGGGACACGTGGACATCGAATTCAAGGTATTAATACACGTAGACACCGAAAACTACGGAGCGCACTATGTGGACCTCGTCATCGGCAACCTGGAACACCTAGACATCGAATTCAACGTACGATTACACCTAGACACCGAAAACTATGAAACGCACTATCTGGATCCCGCAATCGGCAACCTGGGACACGTGGACATCAAATTCAAAGTATTAATACACGTAAACACCGAATACTACGGAGCGCACTATGTGGACCTCGTCATCGGCAACCTGGGACACGTAGACATCGAATTCAACGTATTATTACACCTGGACACCGAAAACTATGAAGCGCACTATCTGGACCTCGTCATCGGCAACCTAGGATACCTAGACATCGAATTCAAGCTTGATTCATAAGAATCGACTTAAAAATTCCCTAGCGGCACTTTCTGCCAAGCGTAGGGTTCCTTCTTTTCCGGCAGCGGTGGTAATACGATGTAAGGATACGAAATCTCTCCAGATAAACATGAAGCAATTGACTAAATATGTATTATATATACCTAATTTACCTAAATAGAAATCTTCCTCCTGACCGATAAGTCTATCGACCTAATTTAATTTACCTACTAGATCGATCGAAATACGCGCGCGATATCGAAACTGGCGATACCTGCGCCGCCAGCGTCGAAAAAGTGAAAGTGACGCGACTCCAGCCAATGAAATGATGGCATGGCATGATGAGAAACGGTCGACGTATCTGAACGACGTATCTTAAAAATAAATTTTCACATTTGGACTTTGCGTCGCAATATCTCCGCTCGTAGGGCACGTAGCGGAATATTATGAGAGAAACCCCCCCCTTTTCGACCCCAAACTATCGATCAAGCCTACTTAGAACTTGATCCGTTCACTCGTTATCGAGATCTCAACATCTCGGGTACTCGCAACCCGTCGCGTCGCGTAAAAGAGTCACGGTCGGTCTCGCTCCGCGTGTACTTGGCACGAGACACTACCGTGTCTCTTGATAAAAATACATTTATAAAAATTACAATACTCTTAAAATTAATTATAAATAAAATAACAATAATGACGATTGAAAAGTGCAATGCAGCATTTTTTCCGTCCCACTTATAACAGACTGCGGACTGTCGAATACACTTTTAATGTATATCCGGTGTGGTTAAAAAAATGTGATGCATAGCACAACGCATCATGAGCCACCATTCACATACTAAAGTGAAAAGTATACATCCATACATCATACATACATTATACACATATCACACATACATCTTGCATACGTACATAACATATAACACATACATTACATAATATTACACACCCAACCATTCACGCAATATATAAATGTAGATAAGTGCAAACATACTATACATAATAATACATACATATCATACATATGTCACATAATAATATAATAAAATATACAAAGATACAAATACATACATTACATAATATCATTACAGACCTAACCATTCACGCAATATAAAAATGTAAACAAGTGCAAAACATACATATGCACAATAATACATACAATTACATATCATACATGTTACATAATAATAAAATATACAAAGGTACAAATACACACATACATTACATAATAATACATACATATATAATATATATACATACATACATAATAATACATATCATATATAATACATAATCATACATACATAATAATACATATCATACATAATACATAATCATACATACATAATACATACACACGTACATACTTAATACTACATATCATACATGTTACATAATAATAAAATATACAAAGGTACAAATACACACATACATTACATAATAATACATACATATATAATATATATACATACATACATAATAATACATATCATACATAATACATAATCATACATACATAATACATACATATCATACATAATACATAATCATACATACATAATACATACACACGTACATACTTAATACTACATATCATACATGTTACATAATAATAAAATATACAAAGGTACAAATACACACATACATTACATAATAATACATACATATATAATATATATACATACATACATAATAATACATATCATACATAATACATAATCATACATACATAATACATACATACGTACATACTTAATACTACATATCATACATGTTACATAATAATATAATAAAATATACAAAGGTACATACAAATAATACACACACACATCACAGAATAAATTGTTCTTTGTAATTATTACATTAACTTTTGTATTTTTTTCTTTTTTACTTGATGTCTATAATTACTTAGCAGCTGTTTTCTTTTACCTTTTCCAAGTTTATACGCTTCACGCTCTTTTCTGATTTTTTTAATGTTCTCAACATGAAGTAAGTCATCACTAAAATCGTCATTTGCACTATGTATTAAATTGTTCTTTTGCTTGCACCACCATGTTAAAATATTTACAGCAATCACACGTACTATTGTTTTAAAAATGTTGTTATGATGTTCCATGCACTCATGCCAGTCTACGTTAATGTTCCAATTTTCAAAATGTTCTAACAGTATTTTGAGAATGTTTCGCCGATGGGATCGCGTCTCTAACAATTTATTTATCCTACATACTATTTGCCTCGCAACAATTGGAAATTCACTATTTCTTAAACTCTCATGACATTCTTCGCAATCGTTAAATTTTTTTGTTATGGCAACAATAATTTCACTTAAATGTTCCGAGAAATATGCTAAACTAGATTCTTCGCAAACAACTATATCACTAAACATTTCATGCGGTTCGTCATCACCACTGTTGTTGTGAACAACATCACACACCTCAGCATTTACAAGATCTCCCTTTAAACACTTTTCTAAGGAAAACATGAAAGAGCCTTCCGCGGTTTCACAATTACCGTGAATTTGACACTGATTTCATGTTGCTTAGTAGTAAAGTTATGAATGAATCTTGAAATTGTCGAGGTGTTGGATTAATATTACGAACCGCATGACTTCTAATCTGTCCAAAAAAATTTTTAATCGGATCTTGATTACAATACCGCGTTTTTAGAATGTTAAAACCGAACACTGAATGTACTATTTTCCAAATTTTTTCGAACCCGTCGATAGTGAACGACCAATTTTTCAAAGATGGCACTGACATACTTTCGTGTGTTACCTTATGTACGTAGCTCATTTTCCGAAGTCGATTTTTTGCGTCCGTCCAGAATGCGTGATGGGCACTGTCTTCTGTCACTGGGGAACGTAGATCATTCTCACTCACTTCACTACCGTTCACTGAATCGAACAGATCATTAAAAAAAAGCACTGTTTCTGCTGTGGTAATTCCTTCTTCAGTATCTATCTTCAGCTGTGAGTCCTTCATTTCCACGATACCTGTAACAGAAAATATGAATAATACGAAACATTTTTATATTAAAGTGATGTATCTTTTCTCTGTGTAATTATTACAATACTTACATTTAGATCTTGTAAACGTCTCAATACAGCTTGCCATCGTTCCACTCAGTACTTGCGTGGCATGTTTTACACGCATTTTCTTAATTTTATCCTCCAGAATATGTTCTTTTGTTATTTTTTTTAATTGTGGACGTATCGTATTCAGATTCTTATCCATTATCCACGCTGTTTTAATCACATCCCACGATGTTATGCGTTTTTCTTTTTCGTCACAGTTTATCGTGAGATCCTTTGTCAAAAGGTTGTTCCTTATACCTTTAATAAGGTGCGGAGGATCGAATAACGGAACAACCTCAACGTTTCCCACTTCAAAAGTTTGAGCTGTTAATAACAACAATTAATTTTGTTAACACATCATGTATTAAGAATGTGTCTGCTGTACTATTACAAAAAATATTGTATAATAATTTACCTTGCTTTCTTTTTTCAAAGTTTCGTTTCATATCCGTCCGTAACAATAATTCCTTAATAGCGGCTACGTTGTGTGAACCTTGGTCACAGACGGTGGCAACGATGGCAAAGCCTGCTTTTGTAATTTTATGAATATGCTCTTTTATGCATCTCATTAGTTGCGCTGTGTTCGTAGCTTTCGCGCAAAAGTTGTAAGAAACAGGCATCTTCCAGCCTGTGTGTAATCCACGTAGCATAAACACTAAAACGTGGTCCGCAACTTTACTTGTGCGATTGTTGCCCCAATCCTCAAGGCCACATATGATATCCCTTCGGCTATCATAGGTGACACTGGATTGTATGGATACCTCGTCCCACATTAGGATGCACACTTTGTCCTTAGCAGACATTTCAAGAGAAATATTCTCCAAATGTCGCAGGATGAAAGGGTTTAATCCAGCGGTCAGAGGTATCTTTTCAAGCGCCAATTACAAAGTTTGTCTCGATGGAATTTGCGGAAAAACATCCCGCAAACGCGAATAAGCACGCTTTCCCATCGTCTTATATAAAGTTAAGGCTAAAGCTTTCTGCTTTGCCTCATATCGATGTCCCTAAAAATGTAAAAAAATGCAAATGACATTGATATCTAAAAAAAATATCAAGAAATGTTAATATATAAATACATAACTATATCTATTACTACTTGTTAAAACATAATTAATGTAAATAGAAATAACTTTTCTACCACATGCAACATATAAGCAACATAGGAACATGCATCTTTATGTAAAGCAAACCCTTTTTATAACTGTAAAACTATTTCAAGAAACGAAATTATACACGAAACAAATTAAGACGACAACTAGATAACATGTCATGTAAAAGAATAAAAAATAGTACAGACAAATACGAGCAATAATAACATTTCATCACATAAACAATATAATGATAAAAATACAAGGAGTCCAGCTTCCAGTAGAAAATCCTTAAATTTAAAAATAAAAGTATAAATGAGGATAGTATAAAGTACATAAATGAGAAATACCATCGCCACTCAGATGTAGTTTCTTAAAAAAAAAGAAAAAAAATGTTTCTTTACTCACTTCGTTTCGTAAATTTAATATTTTAATATTGTTCGTCATGTGGACTCTCTGCATTTCTTCTCCTGTATTATTGTGTCCTTCGCCGTATGATGTATCCTTCAATGGCTCCAATGATGGCAGCGTTGGAAGAAATGCTGCATTGAAAACTCCATTTTCCTATGAATGCTGTTGTATTATGTACACATAGTAACATATATGTGCCTAAACACTTGAATTATTAAAACTCTCTCACATTGTCGCAATATCCGTCATAAGGAAAAAAACCTCGTCATAAGAATCGGCTGCCTATATGAATTGATTATTAAAAGCATTATACAAAAACGTCCGATTAGCTATATTATAGGCCGATTCCCGAGGCGACACCTCCTATACCCCCACTTTGTACCAATTTGTACATGTAATATGTATATATAATGTATGTGAGGTACAAGAGGGTGGCAGTGTGGTCTTGTGGTAAAGCGCCAGACTCGTAATCCCGAGGACCCGGGTTCGAGTCCACCTGACCACAGGAATTTTTATATTCCAAACTGCACCCCCCGCACGAGTGGGGCTCGTGCGGAGAAACTGAGCTATCTTTCGAAGGAGAAATGGAGAAATTAAATTTGAATGTACCTCTTTGTATTTAGAATATAAAGGTCTAGTGGTCTTTTTATTTATCATCTCTTCTATATCCGCGATCAGCTTTGTGTTCTTGATAAAGTTCTAACGACTGCTTTAATCACAAAATCAAATTTTCGAAAATTTGATTTTTTTTATTAAAGCAGTCGTTAGAACTGTATCAAAAATGTCAACAGCGAGCATTGACACTGGTATTGTGTTGACCCAAAACTCCCAAGCTCCCCAAGCTTGACGACCAATTTCAAATTTAATTTCTCCTTACTATGGAGAAAGACCTTTATATAAAATTTCTTTCACTTCTAAATACAAAGAATCAAATTTAATTTCTCCATTTCTCCTCCGAAAGATAGCTCAGTTTCTCCGCACGAGCCCCACTCGTGCGGGGGGTGCAGTTTGGAATATAAAAATTCCTGTGGTCAGGTGGACTCGAACCCGGGTCCTCGGGATTACGAGTCTGGCGCTTTACCACAAGACCACACTGCCACCCTCTTGTACCTCACATACATTATATATACATATTACAAGTACAAATTGGTACAAAGTGGCGGTATAGGAGGCGTCGCCTCGGGAATCGGCCCGAAATGTGCAACTAAATTCCGGCTCTGCGCTACGAAGATGTCTTATAATGGCTGCGTTCAGCAGAAAAAGCTGCTTTGCAACTGTTGTACAAATCGTGAATCTTAATCTTGGTTGAATCTAAGAGCATATACCAATCAGATTCACAAATTTTACAACAGTTGCAAAGTAGCTTTCTCTGCTGAACGCAGTCAATGACATCTCTAATCTATGACATATACATATATGCAAAATATATATCTACCACATATATCTACCTACAACATATACAGGACAGTGAAAATATTTTAGGACGATGTAATATGTCGTAAACAACACATTTCTGAAAAAAATTTCTTTTAACAGTTGTACAGTTTCAATACAGTGGATATACTCCAAAGAGAGCAGATACGCTACAATAATATTATTAAATAAATCTCTTGAATCTATACAACTTTTATAACAAATACATTTTCCAAAAATGTATTTTTTACGAGTTAATTCAATTATCCTGAAACATTTTCACCACCCTGTACAATAACTGTTCAAATAAAACATTTCTATAACATATAACATGCATAATCTACAAAATCTTGATACATTACTATGTAAATTATATAATACAAAAATTGCTTAATAAATTATATAACACAAAAATATAATTAACATTGAATATGTAAGAATACACTTCTTACAATATGTTGTATTACTTCCTGATTTCTGAAATATTTATAACACATGTACAATGTATCATTAATATATAGATATATAATAAATAATAAAAAATAATAAAAAATTAATCTGCTATAATACTTGCTATGAATTTATTGCGTAGTGGACAATTCAATATACAGCGAATAAGGTACTTACAGAAAACACTTGAGTATCTCCGTTATATTGTAATGTTCATGAAAAAAATTACAAAAAAAAATTAAAATTTCTAAAAGGGAAAACGTAATGAGAAAATCGTTCTTTTCCAAATCATTATTTTAACTTTTCCAGTGTTTTTATTATTCATCTTTACTATTCATCTTGTATGCGAGATATTTAGTACATACAAAATAAAAATATTAAACTACAAACATACCTGTGGTGCGTGACGGAAGTTCTGAAATATCATCTCCATGAAAGTCTTCTGGATTCCGGATATCTCCGTAGTAATGCTGTCCCAAGTGTTAATGCTTCCTGCATGACGTTTCTTCTCTCTATTTTTGCGGATGACCAAATTTCTTTTATACAGCATTTTGCGATAACGTTGTACTTTCTGACGAAGATGACGAACATGTACTGTATTGACGTTTATCTTGACTGGCTGTACCTCTCTTGATGTCTGTGGCTCAAAATCAGATTCGCTTATAACATTATGTGAAGTATGCAATGCAGTGTCAATAGCAGCAGAACTGGTGCTAGCTACCGCACTATCAACCGCAATATTTGCATGTGATAAGTGCAATGTTGGCATTGCGTTGTCTTTAAGACGCCGCTTCTGCCCATAAGACACAATCATATCTTCATAAAAATGTAAGCCACAAATTCTTAATTTGGCCTTTACTTCCTGTGGTGCATCTGTAACATAATAAGTAATAATATATTACTTCTATATTAACAATTATGATAAAGAATAAAGAATTATGTATATCCTATTTACATTTATATATATTACTTCTCATTTAATTTACGTGACAAATGTGTTTTTATATTAATTTAATATACAAATAGTATTTAAAAGTTATCAGCTTCTTTGAAACTTACCGATCATGTTGTTTAAACCAACTGCCTTCAACCAAGCTTGCGCTTTGAGATCTTGTGCAGGCAGCCTATGACTCGGAACCTTTGCAGTGTGCATCCTGGCACACAGCATCTCCTCACCATTTTTCCTGAAAATTTTGACTAGTCTTAAACGAAGTACTTAACATTTATAAATATTATACATGCAAGATATGTCATTGTATATAAAAATACTTTTTATTTTATATATATGTGTGTGTGTGTGTGTGTGTGTGTGTGTGTGTGTGTGTGTGTGTGTGTGTGTGTGTGTGTGTGTGTGTGTGTGTGTGTGTGTGTGTGTGTGTGTGTGTGTGTGTGTGTGTGTGTGTGTGTGTGTGTGTGTGTGTGTGTGTGTGTGTGTGTGTGTGTGTGTGTGTGTGTGTGTGTTTAAATAGTGTCACTAAGAATTCTGTTTAAAAATATTAATAGTATTAAGCTACTCTATCTATAGATTAGTATATTTCTTCTACGAGGTTAGTTTTGTTATATGTATACTACACTGCTACTATTACTACTACTGCTAATAATAATAGAAATGTAATAAAATATAGTATATTATCCTTAATACCTGCTTGCTCGTTGTTGCTTGCTGTTGATCTAACACTCCAAGTCGCTCACTATCGTTATTGCTGCTTTTGCTGCGTTTTGCAGGTTACTTCAATTCGCGCGTATCCCCACTCTTCATCACGTGATCGATTTTAGTTCGCTTATTTCCGGGTCCAAGGACAGACGGCGCCACGGTATATCTGTCTCCTGTTCAAGGTGGGAGTTTGCACCCCCTGATGTAGAGTTAATAAAAGAAACCAATTGCTGTAAAAAAAAAATAAATCGTTTAAACTTTCGGACGTAATTTTTGTTAAGAATTTTCTGAGATATTTCAAAGTTTTGTCATAATATTTTTATATTTTTATATTTTTATATTTTATATAAAATATGTAATATCTCGTAAAATAGTCACTTTGCGATGACTTTACCTTAATAGTTTTATATGTATTGAGCTGCGAGAAAAGTGCTCGAAAAATTTTAGCATCGGTTATCATGTAAAAATTTGCAAAAATAAATTTTGAAATCACAGTTTTTAACATGAGCTCTTATGGCAGAGTGGTTTCTGGAGATAGGAAACGAGATATTAATTAAATGAAGGCGGCCTACCAGAGATTCAACTCTTATAGATTTTTATCTAAGCTTTTCAGAAATATCGAGAAAAATAAGGGTTATTGTGTAAAATTTTGTGATATTGGTTATTAAAACAGTTCACATATCACAGTTTACGTAGCGTGCTTCGAATAACAAGGGAGATTTAGCAATGTCGCGCGTCGCAGCGACTGCACCCGCGCGGAAAATGTACAGCCAGTACAAACGGTAATTATTTAGTTTAGGGGCCTCACCTCAAATATCGATGAAATTATGCTCAATCGACGCATTTTGGCACGAAACGAAAAAATTTGGCAGAAAAAATGTCGCTCTTACGAGATATTTCATATTTTGATACCAATAATTAAATACCATAGAAATTTGGATACCAATAATTAAATTGAAACAAGGGCTACAAGAATATGCAATAAAAAATGTGGAAATCTATTTAAGAAAATATTAATAATCTAATTTTGAAAAGGTCAATCAAGATCAAGTTGATATTTCATCATCTGTTTGCAATCTTTGAATCCCTTTTGAAACTTTGCAATATCTTCTACTTTACAGACTCATACATTTCTAGCAATACATGTATATTTGTTTTAGGTTATTCTCATAGGAAACTGCAGAGGTAAGTCTCTGTTTCTTTCTCTCTTTGTACTTCTCTTTATACTTTTTTATGTACTTCTGTCTGTACTTCTCTTTGTACTTTTCTCTGTAATATTTCTTTCTTTCTCTTTCCCTTTGTATTTCTATTTCATTTACTTTTAGAAATATTGAAACTTTGTACTTCTCTTTATATTTTTTTATGTACTTCTGTCTGTACTTCTCTTTGTACTTTTCTCTGTAATATTTCTTTCTTTCTCTTTCCCTTTGTCTTTCTATTTCATTTACTTTTAGAAATATTGAAACTTTGTACTTCTCTATACTTTTCTATGTACTTCTGTCTGTATTTTTCTTTGTACTTTTCTCTGTAATATTTCTTTCTTTCGCTTTCCTTCTATTTTTCTATTTCATTTACTTTTAGATATATTGGAAGGCTGCTTTGTGCCTATAAAAATCGGCTGCTTTGCGCCCATAGAAAGCTGCTCTGCGCATATAAAAATCGGCTGCTTTGCGCCTTTAGAAGGCTGCTCTGCGTCTGTAAAAATCGGCTGCTTTGCGCCTGTAAAAATCGGCTGCTTTGCGCCCTTAAAAGGCTGCTTTGCGCCTATAAAAATCGGCTGCTTTGCGCCCTTAGAAGGCTGCTCTGCGCCTGTAAAAATTAGCTGCTTTGCGCCCTTAAAAGGCTGCTCTGCGCCTATAAAAATCGGCTGCTTTGCGCCCTTAGAAGGCTGCTCTGCGCCTGTAAAAATCGGCTGCTTTGCGCCCTTAAAAGGCTGGTCTGCGCCTGTAAAAATCGGCTGCTTTGTGCCCTTAGAAGGCTGCTTTGCGCCTATAAAAATCGGCTGCTTTGCGCCCTTAGAAGGCTGCTCTGCGCCTATAAAAATCGGCTGCATTGCGCCCTTAGAAGGCTACTTTTTTCTCTAGGGTTGATATTTTCGAACTGACCCTCCGAAACATATAAAAAAATCGCTATAGAACTAAAGATAAAGGAAACCAAAAAAGAGAGTGAAAAGGCAAGCTGGTATAAGAAAAAAATAATATTTGGTAGATTTTAAGAAAAAACAACTAAAAAACTATTAAAATGCCAAAATTAAAAAAAAAGTGTAAATTAAAAAAAGAATGATAATAAACTTTTGATGCGTAAATTACGATCTGATAAAGAATATAAAGAAAAAGAACAAAAGAAAAATATCAAAAAAAGAAACATAAAACGAAAATGTGAATATGATTGTTTTTTGACAGATAAAGACGATACGCAAAATGTTATTAATAAAAAAACAACAAACGACAGTGATATTAATGATAAAAAGAATGATGAAATTGCAAATACGATAAAAGAAAATATACAACCACAAAGTAAAGAAAGAGAAACAGTAGAAAGCGTAAAAAGAATACGAATGGATCCTTCGTTATACAAGAAAGCTAAACGACAAAAAAACAGACAACGCATGGCGCAAATACGTCAAGATCCTATGTATAAAAAGAAAGAAAGAGACTGGAATCAGCAAAGAATAATAAATAAACATCAAAATCAAGTGTTTAAAGAAGCAGAAAGAGACAAAAATCTACAAAGAATTAAAATTATTCGAGAAAAACCATTATACAAAGAGTCAGAGAAGGAGAAAAATGTAGAAAGAATAAAAGTCATTCGAGAACACCCATTATATAGAGAATCGGAAAAGGAGAAAAATGTAGAAAGAATAAAAGTCATTCGAAAAGATATAAGTTACCAGATAAATGAACAAATCAAAAATAAAAATAGAATACATGTTTTGCGCACGTTACGAGAAGATCTTAACTACAACGTAAATGAAAGAATTTTTGATATTGAACGTAAAAGATTGTTAAGATTAGATGATTTTTTCAAACATAGAGAAAACTACAGCAATTCTGTTCGGAACAAAATAAATAGTGGCATTAAAGATACTGAATATTATCATAATGTATTGATAATGAAATTTAAAAAAAACAAAAAATTTGGACCAGATATAATATGAGTGTGTTGTGAAAATTTGTTTTTTTAAATCTGTAGAGCATTTTAGTATTACCAAAATACGAAATAAGTTGATTGGCACAAGAATGGATATTGATGAATTCATTAATAAAATTATCAATAACTCATCGGAATATATGTGTAAGACTTGTAAAAGATATATCACATTAGGACAGCTTCCAAAAACAACAGCAAACGAAGATTTAAGGTTCAATAATGTGCCAAAGGTTGTAACAAATTTGACAGCGGTTGAAGAAAGAATGATATCTCCATATATACCATTCATGCAAATAAAAGCATTACAACCGTTTGCTATTAACCCACAATTATCATTAAAAGGAAGTATTGTTAATATTCCGGTTGAAATCAATGAAATGATAAATATTTTACCTAGAAGTTTTGACGAAATGTCGACTATACAAATAAAGCTAAAAAGGAACTTGGAACACAAGTTTGATTATATGTATGAAACCATAAAACCAGCTAAAATTTGTGAAGCTTTGGAATATTTACGACATACTCCTTTGTATATAAAAAACAACATAAAAATTGACGATAAATTCTTTAAAAAATATAATAAAAATTTTAATGCAGAGTTGGATTTTATTGTAGATAATAATGATAGATGCCATAGCTGCACGAATGCAGTAAACCGATTAAATTTAGAAGAACACAACGATAATTCAGATTCTGAAGAATCGGTTTCTTTCGAACCAAATGATGAAGTTCTCATTATAGATAGGAATAAAGAAATATCTGAAAATATAGCAATTATAGCACCGGGACAAAACAAATTTCCAGTACCTTGGCATTTAACGGAAAATATTGATGAATTATGCTTTCCAAAAATTTATGGAGGAGAAATTTTGGATAAAAAAAATAAATTGTCATACTCTGAAAGAATTAAATTTGAAGTCAGACATAGAGACAGAAGATCGTGTCAACCTACAAGGATTTTATTTATGGCTAAACAAAAATTGGAAAGATCAGTAATGTCAAATTTAAATATTTGCTTAAGGAGAGTGAAGAGAAATGAAAACTTAACTGCTAAAAAAATTAAAGATCAGAATTTTTTAAATGATTCTATCCGTCATGACAATGGATATAGATTTTTGAAACAAGTGAGGTCGTCACCATCATATTGGGAAAGCAAGAAGAAACATTTACTTGGCATGATTAGACAATGTGGAGTTCCAACATTGTTTATTACTTTTTCTGCATGTGAACACAAAAATCCTGATTTATTAAAAATTTTATACAAATTACAAGAAAATAAAAACATCAGCATTCATGATGCTATAAATTTGGATATGGCAGAGAAAACTAAATTGATCAGAGAAGATCCGGTAACGTGTGTACGATATATAGAAGAAAGATTCAATCAGATTATGACGATATTGCAAAATGAACATGATCCATTTGTAGAAAATTACGTTGTTGATTACTTTCAGAGGAGAGAATTCCAAGCTAGAGGATCAGTTCATACGCATAATCTTTAATATTGCAAAAATGCTCCAATTTATAATGAAGAAAATGATGACGAAAATGAAAAGTTAATAAAGTGGATTGATAAAATCATTACTTGTCACTATGACGATAAAAATCCATTAATACGTTTACAGGTAGAAGAAATAAATATTTGTGTAGGTTTAACTTTCCTATGTTTGTTATGAAAAATACGTTGATTCTAACACCCTTAGAAGAAAAGGAGAAAAATAAAAATTACAAATCAAATATAAAAAAAATTAAAGAGATGATGCAAGAATTTTTTAAAAAATATATACTAATTTCTTTCGAAGAAATGTTGGAACGTTTAGAAATGACTGAGAGAGATTACATTTATGCAATCAGAAGCACTTTATCAAGAACTAAGATTTTCTTAAAAAGACAAAGCAACGAAGTTGCAATTAATGCGTACAACAAAATAATATTGACACTTCTCGAATCAAATATGGATATACAATTTGTATTAGATCCATATAGTTGTGCTTCATATATGATTAATTATGTTACAAAAGTCGATGCAGGCCTATCACGATTATTAAGAGAGGCATCAAAAGATTTGGAAAATGGAAATTTAGATATTAGACGAAAGTTGAGAAAGATTGCTAACATTTTCATAAACGGTAATACTATGTCTGCACAAGAAGCAGTTTATCACGTTCTCGGTCTACAACTTTCATTGTGTAGTAGAGCTGTTATTTATATTAACACTTCTCCGCAAAAAGAGCGTGTACGAATGTTGAAAAACCAAAAACATTTAAAAAAAATTAGCGAGGATTCAACGGATATTTATTACAAAAACATTATCGAAAAGTACGAAAATCGAAATTATTCTAAATATCCTGAGATTTGTCTTGCAGATTTTGCGGCAAACTTAAAACATAAAAATTATAAAAATGAAAATGATAGCGATGATGACTATAGTGAGGATGGTGAAATTAAACAACGAAATAAATTGAAAATTATTAAATTTAATCGATATAAATTGCAACAAGATCGATATAATTATTTCAGAGAACAGATTTTATTATTTTTACCATGGAAAAATGAATTAAACGATGTGGAGACACAAGATTGTGAGCGAATTTACATAGAAAATATTCAAAAAATAGAAGAGAATAGAAAGAAATACTCAGTTATAGGTGATGCAGAAATTAACGATGCATTAGATCAAGCACAAAAAGATCAGCAAAATATTGAAGATGAAGAAGTAGAATCTTTTAGAAAAATAGAAAAGGAAGAGGTAGATATATTTACTCAAACTGGTATTGCAGATGGCTTAAATAAAAATAAAAGAAAAATAAGTAGTCCATCTAAAGTTACAAAAGAAGAAATGATGAATATACTTCGCGAATTAAATGATAAACAACGAGAAATTACAATGCATGTTTTAAATTGTTTCAAGAATGGAAAGTTACCAATTAGACTATTTTTAAGCGGATCTGCTGGTGTGGGAAAAAGCAAAGTAATTAATGCGATTTATCAGGTATTGCTGCATTACTTTGATGATATGCCTGGTGAAAATAATAATAAAGTGAAAGTATTATTATGTGCACCGTCTGGCAAAGCAGCATTTTTAATAGGTGGAGTAACGTTACACACAGCTTTTGCTTTGCCAGTAACACAATACGGAGGACAAATGCCAGAATTGTCGGAAGATGTGGCTAATACTATACGAGAGAATTTATTTGATTTAAAATTATTAATTATAGACGAAATATCGATGGTGGGTAGTACGATGTTTAGTCGAATTGATACACGATTAAGACAAATAATGGGTCGAGACAGAAGTTTTGGTGGGGTTTCTGTTTTGATGGTAGGAGATCTTTATCAATTACCACCGGTTATGGATACTTGGATATATCTCCCACCTAAATCATGCATGTTAAGCGTTTTTTCAGAAAATGTATTATGGAACAAATTTGAATTATTTGAATTAACGGAAATAATGAGACAAAAAGAAGATAAAAATTTTATTGAAGCACTTAACAATCTTGCGAGAGGAACAATGTCTGAAAACAATATTGATCTAATAAGATCAAGAGAAACGACAGAAGATGACATCCCTATAGACGCCATAAGGTTATATGCTGATAATCGTTCGGTGGATATTTATAATAAATTGAAGATAGATTTAAAAGATGGAATCGCTTATGAATGTAAAGCAATAGACTCAATTTTAGGAAAAGTAAATAGTAAAACGAGAAATAAACTGCTAACATCATTAAAAAATAAAAAAAGATCAGAATGCAGTGGTTTAGATTCTAAAATCACATTAAAAATTGGAATCAACTATATGATAACCAATAATGTAGATATTGCAGATGGCCTAGTTAATGGAGCCTGTGGAATTTTGAAGTATATAACATTCAAACCAGGTACCGTAGAACCAGTTAAAATATGGCTAGATTTTCATAATGATAAGGTTGGTGTTGAGCAAAGACGACCATACGTAAAGTATATGAGTGAAAATTGTATGGAAATGTGTTTAGTTCCTTTATCACGAATTTCTGTCATATTGAATGTTAATGATAGAATGGGGTACCAAATTATAAGAGAACAGTTCCCAATTATGCCTGCTGAAGCTTTAACAATTCATAAAAGCCAAGGCCAAACTTATGAGAAAGTATGCATTGATCTAAGAAATAATTATCGTATGACGAGATCAATGTTGTACGTAGCACTAAGTAGAGTAACTAAAATATCAAATTTATACATTTTGGGTCGTTTTATACCTCCAAAAAAACCATCCCCAGAAAATTCTTTGGAATTGGAAATAAAAAGATTTAAACAAGAGAAAAGTCTTGAATTAGCGTACTCAAAAGTTATAAAAGGAAATATAATAAAAATTATATACCAGAACGTACGATCTTTGAATAAAAATATTACCAATATAAATTGTGATAAATGGTATAAACAAGCCAACCTCTTAATTTTTTCAGAAACACAAACAATAGCAAAAGATAATTTTACATTAGAAGGATTTAATATTATTTTCCGTTCAGATAATTTTGACAAACGATCAACGAGAGGAATAATATGTTTTATAAAAAAAGAACTGAACGGAAATATTAATGGACATATACAAAAAGATGAAACAATAAATGGACAACATCGACATATTGACTTAATACTTCTAACTATAAATGAAGTACAAATTATTACAAGTTATAGGTCACCATCAGTAACCAATACAGCATTTACCTATGAATTAAATAATATTTTGAGCAAATCATTAGGTAATGAAAAAATTGTAATAGGTGATTTTAACTACGATTCGTATAATGATGGAGGATTTTTGGAAAAACATTTAGAAAAATTAAATTTTAAACGTGCCCTTTCAACACACGTTTCAACTACAAATTTTAATACGCAAATCGATGTAATATTTATATCTGATCGAATATTTAATTACACTGCTGGGGTATATGAAACTTTTTTCTTAGACCATAAACCTATTTTTATTGGACTAAACGAGCAAAGTGAGATACCAATAGCAAGTGTGAAGACTTTATTTGAAGAAAATTTTCTTTATAATAAGGATAAATATAATTCAGAAAAACTGTCAATCAACATTAAGTCTTCACATACTAGTGAAAAAAATAAGAATGTACCAAAAAAATGTATAATATTAAATGATAAAATTGAAAATAATGATTTTAACATAGATAATCTTAATTATTCACTGCCACAAACAATTAAAGAGAACGTGTTAAAAGAAAATTCGTGGTTAGATGATCGACCTTTAAATGAAATTATGATGATAATAGAAAGATATATTACATTTTCTCGTGTTGATGTTCTTTTCATAATGAATTTACATTGGATTGAACCGATCTTTACTTCCGATGTTCAGATTGTCGGAGGTCAGCATTGCGGTAACCACTGGCACTGTATTTACTATGATGGTTTAATGCTTCATATATATGATAGTTTGTATTTTGATACTCATTCTTATTACGATCTAACATTATTTGAACAAAAATACATTGAAAAATGATACCCTAATCTGGAACAAAATAATATAATATTTGAAAAAGTAACCAAGCAACCAGATCTTGCGTCATGTGGAATATTTGCAGCAGCATTTGCAGTATCAATAGCATTGGGAGAAAATCCTTCAAATACAAAATATTCAACAGATATGCCAAAAATGCGTAGACATTGTCTGAGAATCATAGAAGAGAAAATATTATTACCTTTCCCGGAAGAATAAAAACAACGACAATTACATAATGACAATAATTGCATATTGTCATATGTAAAAAGCTACCAATCCGTAATTCCAAAGATATAATTAAGGCAAAGAGACAAACAATAATAAAAAGAAGAGCTGTGTTCCAGATTCGGCACGACAGAAAGGAAATTGGAAACAATAACTCGTGAATCGTGTGCTTTTCAGGCAAATTGAGTGTCTCTTCTGTATATAATGGTAATAGTGGTGACCGCTCAAGATAAATAGTACTGAGATTGAAACCTATCTATTTTAGAAAATAAGATCGTTGTTCACGAGTAGAGAGAATAATCACTCGGTCGAGAAGCGTCGCCGCTTCTCGATAAATGATACTAAATGATACTCTATCGATTAAAAAAAAAACAGCCCGATATCTCAATATTTGCGGAAGTTAAAGCAACCACGGACATTTCTAAAAACAATGTGCAGGTTTCTACTTGCACACTTAAAAAAAAACGGAGAAATAAATATCTAGATCTACATAAAAATAATTAAAAATATTGAAATAACATTGAAAGTTAAAATGCATTCTGCGCGGAGCGCAGTAAAATTGTGAAAATGCATTCTGCGCTAGGGGCAGTAATTATTATGAAAATGCATTCTGCGTTAAACGCAGTATACAATAAAATGTATCTATTATAATCAGTTTAAA
>NW_027249503.1:0-156078 GCF_030848795.1 Temnothorax nylanderi | reverse complement strand
ATGCAAAGAAATTACATCGTTCATTTAGGTGTAAAAAAGCCTGTTTATTTAACTCTTCTTTTTTACACAATATATCTTACATACTAAAAAACTAAAGCTGCGAGCTCACCAATCGATGAGCTGATTCGTATTGAACGCATCGCTAGCGTATATTACATTCGAACGCTTCCTTGGGATCCGTCACGGTGGACGCGATATCGGAGAACTGCGCAAACTTGCATCGACCGTCGCAAGTATTCTGACCAAACGATCGAATCTCGCCTCGATGCACCGATCGAGATCGAACATACGACGCAACGTCGATTCGGTCATCATCAAGCGTACGTTTGCAGATTCAAGACGTAGAGTTTGACGTTATTAACCGACGTACAAACTCTCACCGTTAGCGGTCCAACATTATAAAACTATGGATATCTTTGTAGTCGTTGCGAAAGAAATTCTGAATGTTTCGCCGTTGCTCGTTGAGTGCCTTCCACGTTTCGAGAGACAACAGCAGTTCCTTTCCTCGATGATCTCCAACGGCGATCTCCACGTAGCTCGGTGGGCCCACGTTGATACCAATTTCGAGGAATTTATATCCCGTAGCTGTCAGCGCGTATCGTCTGCCGAGTATACGTACCGCGCGACGGTCCCGCGAAATGCTGTATAAAAGAAATGAAATTAGTTTATTTTCGTAAGTAATACAATTTGCAAAGATATAAAAACTGGGAGAGGCTCTATTTTTCTTAAAAGAAACTTACCTATTACATCTGGCCTCATACGTTTGAGTTTCAACGTCGTGAATCGGCACGTAATATTCACGGCTTTCGCGCGTTTTGCACCGTTGTTGCTGTTGCTGCTGCTGCTGCTGCATCCTTCAAGGAGAACATTTTTCCTCTCGGCTCTCTGAGAAGTTGACCGTCAGTACAAGCGATCGCGACAAGACTGATCGTGTAAAATTAATCTAGTATACGCAACAATTCCAAAAGTAATGATGTAGTGGGGGAAAGGGAGAGGGGGAATTAATGTTTATATATAGAACTGCGCAGTGGATTTTTTTATTAGGAGAGGGGGAAGTAAAGCCTACTCTAACGGTGATGATGGGGGAGAGGGAGTAAGAAATAAAAACATTATAAAAGTTATATATAATTTATTTTAAAAAAAAATCGCAAGTTCTTATGGCGTCGCCGCGCGACCACCAGTTAAATAGTTTTATTACATTTTGTAACGCGCAATTCTTTTCATGTTTTCCGCATCGCATAGTATTGGTGTCATCTAGTTTATTCAAAGATTCGATATCTTCGTAATGCGCATCCAGAGTCTCGACGATTAGGTTTTTTTCGCGCATAATTCTCCAGACAGATCCACCAGCCATTCTCGTTTCTGACATCCCTTGACGTACACGAGAGTCGGCATCTCGTCGTCGTCGTCATCGTCTTCTTTCTCATCATCGTCTTCTTCTTCTACACCAAGCACGGCCGATGTAATCAGGCGTTTCACCATGCTGTACGGCACGTTTCCGTCTTCCCATCGTAATCCATGGTGATTGCGAATCAACCAGGTAGCGCACGATTTATCGGATTTTGTGAGGAGATTCCACGGCATGGGGTAATTAAAGATGTGATGCGACAGAACGCAGCCTTTTCTCAGCACCGCCACCTCCTTCACGACAAATTTCATCCCGACGAGGAATCCTTGCAGGTCCACGAATGTTGGTACGGACATGACGAGATTTCTTTATCTCTCTCTCGTCAATGCGTCAATCGAGAGGAATGACGCGCAACTCTGCAAACCGTCTCGCGACACTCTGATTTATACTTCCCCCCTCCCTTAACCCTCTCAATAATTGTATCGAAGACTGATGGAAGAGAGAGAGAGAGAGAGAGAGAGAGAGAGAGAGAGAGAGAGAGAGAGAGAGAGAGAGAGAGAGAGAGAGAGAGAGGGAGAGAGGGAGAGGGGAGAGAGGAGAGAGGGGAGAGGGAGAGAGGGAGAGAGGAGAGAGGGAGAGAGGCGAGAGGGAGAGAGGGAGAGAGGGAGAGAGGGGAGAGAGGGAGAGAGGGAGAGAGGGAGAGAGGGAGAGAGGGAGAGAGGGAGAGAGGGAGAGAGGGAGAGAGGGAGAGAGGGAGAGAGGGAGAGAGGGAGAGAGGGAGAGAGGGGAGAGAGGGAAGAGAGGGAGAAGAGGGAGAGAGGGAGAGAGGGAGAGAGGGAGAGAGGGAGAGGGAGAGCGGAGGAGGGAGAGAGGGAGGGAGGGAGGAGGGAGGGAGGGAGGGAGGGAGGGAGGGAGGGAGGAGGGGAGGGAGGGAGGGAGGGAGGAGGGAGGGAGGGAGGGAGGAGGGAGGGAGGGAGGGAGGGAGGGAGGGAGGGAGGGAGGGAGGGAGGGAGGAGGAGGGAGGGGAGGGAGGGGAGGGAGGGAGGAGAGGGAGGAGAGGAGAGGAGAGGGAGGAGAGGAGAGAGAGAGAGGAGAGAGAGAGGAGAGAGAGATGAGAGAGAGAGAGAGAGAGAGAGAGAGAGAGAGGAGAGAGAGAGAGAGAGAGAGAGAGAGAGAGAGAGAGAGAGAGAGAGAGAGAGAGAGAGAGAGAGAGAGAGCGCAAGCGACACGAGCGCGAGATTGGATGGGATCTCGCTGCTCACTCTTGTGATGTTTTGCGTTTTGGCGTTTGTGTTTACTGCCGAGACCTTGCTAAATCCCGTGCGCGTAAAATTTTGCGTAGCAACCATGAAACGTTGTCATAGGAATACAATCTTGTGTTTATAATAAAACAAAACACTATTACTTTGATCGTAGTCCTTCACTTTCCAATTTTCATTCAGCAGTAGTTGTTACTGTTGCTAGCAATTGAGCTGGTGCTCCGCGCATTTTCTGTGTTTTATATTTATATATATTTAATAGTATATAGTTACGTATAGATTTGTAATCTCCAATTAATATGGACGACACTAACAAAGAAATTGCAAGAACCGAATGTACAATGCGACCTGCAAATTTTGTAGGCATTTATTTTGATTATAATGAAGAAACTTGTCGATCCAAATGCAAAGTTGCTGGATGCTCTACAAGTATGCAGGTAAAATTAATTTCTATTTGTTACTGAATTGTAGTTTTAATTATCTTTATTAATATAAATCAGAGATATATTAAGATTAAGATTCATAAATTAAAAGTACAGAAAAATTTCGAATTTCCTAATTTATAAATTATAAATTATAATAAATTTTTTATAATCACATCATTGAAATTTTGAAATCATTTATTTTTTATCTTTTGCTACGTTTAATTATTAACACATTTATGTATAGTTACATTCATGTATAGTTTTAAATAAGTTAAAATTCGATTAGATAAAATTAAAATCAACTTTATCATATTATAACGTAAATTTACTTTCAACTATTTATGTAATATATTTATTATTTAACTTAGGGAAAGCATACTGCAAATTTGGAAAGGCATATTATGCGTAAGCATGCTGTCGAGGCAGAAATAATAACTCGCGAACGAATAAAGCTTCAAAGAGCGCGTGATCGAAAAAACAATATGCAAGATTTGGAATTGGATCTTACAAGTACGTATGCAAAACTAAGTATTCAATTTATATAAATTTTAAAAACTATATTTCAATTTTTTCGACTTAACTGGCCAAAATTTAATATAAAATCACGACGTTTCAGCCCTTGGTTTGGGCCCTTATCAAGTGTAAACTATAACATGACATAACGCAAATAACGCAAATAATAAAAAGTCAATCTAACGTAATGGAAGTAACAAAAATAAACAAATTAAAATATATAAATAGTACCTAAATCATCTGTAAGAATCGTCGTTGAAATCACAAGACATCCGTAATGATTTCAGTCCGCCAATGCTTTCTTACGAACAATATGTCAGACTCGGCTTTTATAAGTGGCTATTTTACATCTATTATCGGACACACAAGACATGTAATGATTTTTACTTTTATCTTAATTACGTTCTTTACATCTTACTATTAACACACATTATTTTTTAGCTTTTATGATCTTTTTGGAACAATTTCATACATTACGGATGTCTTGTGATTTCAACGACGATTCTTACAGATGATTTAGGTACTATTTATATATTTTAATTTTTTTATTTTTGTTATTTCCATTATGTTAGATTGACTTTTTATTATTTGCGTTATTTGCGTTATGTCATGTTATAGTTTACACTTGATAAAGGCCCAAACCAAGGGCTGAAACGTCGTGATTTTATATTGAATTTTGGCCAGTTAAGTCGAAAAAATTGAAATATAGTCGTTAATCATCACTGGCAAGTTACGAAATTGTTTATATTTATATTTAAATTTTAAAACTTATGCATAAATAAATAAACCATAAACTTATAAATAAAATAAATAAATAATGTAGTTATATTAATTTTATTAACTTTAATTTTTTCAATTTAAATTTTTAATTTTTAAGATAAAATTTTAATTTATATGTATTGTGCAGGTAGTAACTCATCTTCGTCACTTGTATCTTCATTACTTGCATCTACCGAGAAAATTTCGACCAATCGAAAAAGAAAAAGAACTTCCTCCGTGTCCGTTGAAATTGATTATAATAAAATAATCGACGCTTGTGTTGAAATGACTACTGTCAACGGACGAAGTATAAATTTTATTGAAGATAGTGGTTTCAAAACGCATTATCGATCCAATATTGAATGGCCTTAGTAAGGATGGACCTAAAATCGTTGTAAATCGTGAAATTATTAAACGACAAATTACTACTGAAGCACAAAACATTCGTGAGGAAATACTCCAAGATGTGAAAGGTCGTTTAATTTGTGTTAAAATAGATAATGCGACTCGATTAGATATCGTCATCTAATTAGTGACGCGCATGAATGGATTAACGAGATTCCCACTGTCCCTATCTACTATCTAGCGAAACCACTGCCAAGGGAATGGGCTTGGAAAAATTAGCGGGGAAAGAAGACCCTGTTGAGCTTGACTCTAGTCTGGCACTGCCAGACTAGAGTCAAGCTCAACAGGGTCTTCTTTCCCCGCTAATTTTTCCAAGCCCGTTCCCTTGGCAGTGGTTTCGCTAGATAGTAGATAGGGACATAAATGTCACGAGTTTAACGTGCGGCACCTGCTCGTCGAGCCTTATCCACACGGCCCCCATGGGCGCGGGATTGGGATACGCCCAATCAGCGCGCACCGACCGAGGTCGATACTGCCAGTATGCCGCGGGATTACAGGATCCCGCAGCCCCACTGGTCGGGGCGAGCGACTATCCCCGCTCTACCAGCTAAGCAGGCTGGCACCCGAGCTGTTGGGACGCAGCTCACCCGTCGGACACCCAAGTGCAAGACTCGGGTATCCTAGCCAGCATTTGGCTGTGAACCACTGCCACCACGATGGTCCTACCCGCGACCGGTGGGAGCAAGCTCCCTGGGCCACCGGTCCCCGTGGTACCAGTCTGGATCACTGGTCGGATCTTCGCAGCCGAAGCTGCTCCCAGTTGAGTCTCCTGCAGACCCGGCACTGGTAGGCCGCATTCACACATCTCACGCATTCCCACTCATTCTTCTTTGAAACACACATGCCGCAAACCTGCTCAGACTCTCATATCTTTCCTTTCGCTCCAGTACCTCGCTCACATCCACTCTACCATCCTCACTCACCCTGACTCCCCATTCGTCCAGGCTCCTGATATCCTCATACATCTCACATTCAATCATCACATGCTTCCAATCCTCGCGCTCAGCACCACACGCACATCTTTCGGTCTCAGACAATCCCCTTTTATACAAGAACTCATTCAAACTGCCGTGCCCCGTCAGGATATAGCCGAGCCATAAGCTCGGCTCAAATCCCAAGCAACTCTCGGCAAATCTCACATCCTGCACAAAGCCATGAGTCACTCGCCCATTCACGCTATCATCCCATCTGCTCTGCCATCTTTCATACAGTCTATCACTCACCAGTTTCATGCTATCAATCACATCTCTCGCACTCACCTCCTCTTCACTCATGATATCCCTTTCACTCAATGTCCAACCATTCTTAACTCTCGTATTCACACCTCTTCTCACACATTCCAAGTCCCACGGAAGTCCACCCATCAGTACCTGCATGGCCTCCGTGGAGACCGTCCTACAAACATTCAAACAGGCGCTCATCGCCACTCTCTGACATCTATTGATAGCGTCACGCGCGTATCCATACCTCATGGCTTCGTACCACACGCTCGCACCATACATAACACACGCAGCAAACAGTCCCTTGTACAACACACGCCAAGCTCTCCTTCTCAATCCCCATTCTCTCCTCATCACTCGTCTCAACTTTCCCACTACACTCACACACTTTTGTCTCATACACTCCAGGTGCGGCTTGAAACTCATTCGCTCACCCACCCATACACCCAGATATCTCACACACTTCACATACCTCACATGCTTCCCATTCACACTAACACTCGGGTGTCTCGTTTCCGACATATTCCCTTTCAGGAGCATCATTACGGTTTTGCTCTCCGAAACTTTCACACCGACACTCTCACCCCATTCGCTCACTATCCTCATCCACTCGTTCCCCATTCTCTCCAGATCTGCTCGGCTCTCTCCTTCGACAGGCACGAACAGATCGTCAGCATACGCTGTTGCCTCACATCCTAGCCGGCGGAGCTCCCACAGGAGCTTATCCATCTGCAGATCCCAAATAGTTGGGCCGCCGATGGACCCCTGCGGTGCACCCCGCCGGACCCTCTTCCATACTTCATCATTCATTCCCATCATACATGCCTGTCTTTCATCAAAGTAGCTCTCCCACAACCCAATCTCGTCACACCCTTCCTCACGCAACTTCTCAAGCACACATGGCCATTCCAGGTTGTCGAAGGCACCCTGGAAGTCCACAAAGATTCCCAATACATACTTGTGTTCGGACCCACTCACGCACTCACGCACTCACGCACGCTGTTCCACGCACTCTCGGTCGAACGTCCCTTCACAAACCCGTGCTGTGCCTCACACATTCTACCATCCATCAGTCGCTCAATCCTGTTCACCATCAATCGCTCCAGCACTTTTCCAAGCACAGACAACAGGCTGATCGGTCTGTACGACCCGGGGTCCGACCGCACTTTCTCCGGGGACTTCAACAATACAACCACTCTCGCTATCTTCCACGCCCTAGGAAAGCAATTGGTGCTCAAGCACACATCATACACTCTCTTCAACCATCCCGGAATTGCGCGCCAGACGGCGCGCAGCATTTCCGCAGTCACTCCATCCAACCCGGGTGCCTTACCCACTTTCATTGCTTTCACAGCCACATCCACTTCCTTCCACTCGAACGTCCCTACAGTCATCTCTCTCTCTGCCAATCGTACCTCTTCCATCCCCGTGTCCGGGAAGAAGCGATCCAGTAGCACATTCGCACTCTCTTTCCACGTACTCGTTGTCCTGTCACCCACCTTCATGGCACTCAATCTGTCTCGTCCGTACTTTCCCATACACACTTTGTACACGTCACCCCACGGATCCCGATTTCCCTTGTCACTCACGAACTGTCTCCAGTTCTCCTCTTTTACTCTCCATATCATTCTCTTGTACTCACTCAGAGTACGTTTGTACGCATTCAGACATCCTTCCACGCGTCCCCTATCTCTCCCTCTCATTCGCTGGTAGGCACGCCTACGCTTCCTCACATCCTTCTTCATTCTCTCGAGTTCATTCGTCCACCACACAAGCTTCCTCGCAACTCTACACGTTCGCCTCTTCATTCTATTATCATTCGCCCTCAGGATCCATGATGTGACGCGCTCCGCCAAGCTATCGGCGTTCCAGTCGTCCATCGCATTCACAGCATCTTCAGACGCATACTCCACTAGATCGCTCTCGTAGCCTTCCCAGTCTACGTTTTTACACACCCATCTAGGCCATTTACCTTCCATTCGCTCAACATTCTCACCATAGGTCATACGTATCAGCAACACGTTATGGTCGCTGATACCCCAGTCGCTCTTGACTTCCCATTCGTACCGGCACCCCTCAGATACATCGCTCACGAGAGTCACATCAATGTCGCTTTCCCCATTGGGTCCGCTAAACGTGTAACTCTCGCTCGGCTCATTCAACACAATCATACCATTCGCAACGATCCACTCCTCAAGCACTCTGCCACGCAATTCACTTTCTCTACTGCCGCCCCTACCCTTACTGTACCATAAGGGAGAGACGGCATTCGCATCCATACCCACCAACACACGCTTTCCTCTGGTCGCCATTCGCACCCTGTCCATGTACGCCAGATACGGCTCGATGTCCTCTCCGAACCGGCAGTACACAGACACCACATACATCTCGCCGAAGTCTCCCTTCAACCACACACACACTCCATACTCGTCCGAGCACTCTTTTACACACAGCACATCGAGACTGGGATCATTCACCACCACTGCTGCTTTAATGCATTCACTCTCACTCACAATCACATCCATTCGTAGCGGGAGTCCAACTACTCTTCCATCCTTCACATACGGTTCCTGCAGCAGTGCCACACTCACTCGACGTTCACTCAACATTTCACCCAGGTCACACATGACCGCATACGCTCTCTGACAATTACTCTGCACCACATTCATCCCCGAGACACCCTGCGTGTTCAACCTAACCATTGTCAATGGTGTCAGCGCATCTATTCCTAGCTGCTACGTACGAGGGACACCTCCTATCGCTCACCGCATGATTAGCCGGTCGCCCCCGCCTCTTACAGACCGCGCATACCATCGGCCCAGCTGTATCCGGGCATTTATCCCGCCGATGACCCCCCAGACCACAGTGGGAACATATCTCCTCTGTCGCTTTACAGTGCCTCGCGATGTGCCCTAAGTCCAGGCATCTAAAACACCTGGTCGGCGACATAAAGTCCGCGACCCTGCAACTCCTCCAACCTACATATATTCTCGACGCCTTCACGAATCTATCGCGCATACCGGGCGTCACCTCGATCACCCAATTTACGGTGTCCTCGTTCCCCTTACCCATTTTAAAGCGGAACACGCACTCCTCCGCGTATGTCCTCATCTCTATCCCATCCAGAAGTTCGGGATTTTGCCTACTAATAGCGCCCCTGACACCATCGACTTCCATGTCCTTGGGCACATCATATAATATCAAACGCGGCCTCCTGGCCACAGGAAAGGCCGCCGTGAGCCCTTTCTCCTTAATCGCCTGATTGGCGATTATTTTCTGCGCATCGATTCTGGAATGCGCCTGCAGTATGACCCTGCCATCCCTGGCTTTCCTAACGCTCCTAATTCTGATATTAGACGCCACCGGGTCTATAACTCCCAGCAGCGTCTTCTTGACCTCCTCCACCGATCTCCCTTTATCGGCGCTGCTCGCTATAACGACTGAGCAGTCCCTATCACGCGGTCCGTTTCTGCCCTTCGCCTCCGACGCCGCGGGGGCCCCCGCGTGCGTAGCCTCACGACGGGGTTCCGTGTGCTTCCGCACAACCTCCGCGAACGAAACTGGTGGTGGGCGGTTCGTCTCCGCCCTTTCGGCCAAGCGACCCTTCAGAAACGCATTCTCGCAGCCTAGTTGCATAATTAGTTTGCTCGCTTCGCTAAATAGTGCCGCTATTTTCTGCCCCGCCGTCTTTGTAAATTTGGCATTCGGGTCGGAAAGGATACCGTCCAGTTTCAGTCTGACGTTATGCATCTCAGTAGCGGCCGACCCCTCTCGAGTCGTCGCATCGCCATCCTCAAATACATCGTCCCCGCCTGACTCGCTACTCGCACCGATCTCGTTTTCATGACCCGACAGAATCTGGTCCGAGGTCGTCCGCAGCAGGTCAGTCCCCGGGGCCGTACCCCCTCCCACTGCCCCGCTCGACTCACTTTGTATATCCCTCGAAACCCCCGATGGTGGGCTCCTAACCAGCTTCATACTTCGCTCGAACGGACGAATCGAATCGTCGCCAATCGAGCCGTCGTCGTCCGTCTTATCGTCCAGGGTCTGCTTAGTAGCCCATTTCTTTAAGCCTTCCTGCGTGATAGGCTTCTCCGAACCCTTCTCCGAGCTCTTATGTTTGAGCTTGGTCAGCGCTACCGTTACCGTCTTAGTAACAGTCTTTTGACCGTCGCTTTTGTCCCCACCTGTCACTGTCTTAGTCGCGGTCGCGGTCCTTTGTCCGTCACCCTTGTCCATATCCATGTTAGCATTATCCGTTTCGTGTTTAGCCTTTTTGTCATCGTTGCGTTTGTCCGGGTTTGGGTTTGGGGTTTTAGCGTTCTTCATATTAATGTACTGTAATTGTTACGACGGTTCGGCCATCATGGCAGCCCATACTCGTATGGGCATCTATCCCCGCCGAGTAACAACCCTAGTTAAACTGCATGGAAGCTGAGAAGCAGTTTGTCGGGCGATCACCCCTATCCATGCAGACGTGACTCTATAAAAAGGTTATGTATTTTGATGCTAAAGGTTTAACGTCACCCCTACTGAGTGAGCACGTATGCCCCTCGACACCGTTCACCCAAAGTTCGGGCTAGACGTCGCCAGTGTATCTTCCCACTAGCAGGATATGAGGAAATAGTGATCAGCTAATCCTCCACACATGCGCCCGAGATCAAAAAAATATTTGTCTAAACTGGAAAAATGTTATTGTCATATCTTATTTTATGGAGTCTATATAACTATAATAATTATAGTTGAGGCGCTATTTCACTATCAACTAATAGTTGACAAATATTGTTTCTGTGAATATATTTTTATAGTATTCAGTACTATTTAGTTCCTATTACTTTGGAAAACTAGTTACAAGTATTTAAATTGCAGAGTTGCCAAACGAATAGTTGCCACAACTACTTCATTTTCTCTCAGTGAAAAGTTGGAATTTTGTATTAAAGAAGTATTATGGTCTTGCCATAAATAAGTGACATAAGTGATGCTACACCTCTCATGTCTCCTTACAGTGCCAGACTAGAGTCAAGCTCAACAGGGTCTTCTTTCCCCGCTAATTTTTCCAAGCCCGTTCCCTTGGCAGTGGTTTCGCTAGATAGTAGATAGGGACAGTGGGAATCTCGTTAATCCATTCATGCGCGTCACTAATTAGATGACGAGGCATTTGGCTACCTTAAGAGAGTCATAGTTACTCCCGCCGTTTACCCGCGCTTGCTTGAATTTCTTCACGTTGACATTCAGAGCACTGGGCAGAGATCATTAATGAGTATAAATATTCAATATTGTAAGGAAGGCAAGCTTATCATACGTAATATATGTACAAAAGAGTTAGACTGTACGCACACGGCTGAAAATTTGAAAAGAGAAATTATAATTGAGCTTGATAAATGCGGGATTTCTGAAAATATGATTTATTGCGTGACGACTGATAACGCGGCCAATATGTTAAAAACGATTAAATTACTAAGTGACGATGTTTCCTCGATGTATGTTGAAAGTGAAACAAATGAAAATAACGATGAAGAAATGAATGGAAACATGAACAGTAGTGACGAAGATAGCGAAGAAGAAGGAAGTGAAACTGAAGATGAGGAGAGCAGTGAGAATATTTTGGAAGAAAACTCAACCAAATCGGTAGAAAATGATTTATCTCTAACTTTTGATAATTTACCAAGTAAATTTTCATCTGAAGGTGTGTTTGGGCAAAGATGTGTGGCACATACTTTGCAGCTTGCAGTCGAAGATGCTATTAAAAAAAATGATATACGTGAATTATTAACGAGAGCAAGAAGCCTCGTTAAAAAACTTTGCACACCAACAAATTCAGGTATCTTAGTTGCAATTGGAAGAAGAAAACCTACACTCGACTGCCCGACACGTTGGCATTCACTATATGACATGATTTTAAGTTTATTGGCTTTCAGATTTATGCCCGATCAAATTTTATCAGCAAATAAGAAATCTAAATTATCAAATCTGTCAATTAATAATTATGATAAATTACAGTTGATAGTTGATGCCTTAAAACCAGCAAAAGTTACCATGAAAAAATTACAGGCAGAGCAACTTCAGGTTGGCGATTTCATACAAGCGTGGTTGATGTGTAAACACAATACAAAGACTATCGACAGTTCGTTAGCAAAAGCACTGGTCACTGCCATGCAGGAGCGAGAGGTTAAACTAATGGAGAGCCCAGCTTTGCTATGTGCAATTTATTTAGATGCCAGGTGGCAAGTTCTGCTTTCTGAGACGCAAAGAGAAATTGCAGTAAACCATCTCGTTTTTGTATGGCAGCGATTACAAGCTTTGAAAACGATTGAAATTAGTACACCATCTAGTACGTGCCACGATAGTGCGCTTAGATCACAGAGCACAGAAAAAATTGAAGACCCTCTAGAGTTAATGTTGTTAGAAAAGGAAAATTCGCGACAGAGCCAGCATATAAAAACTAACAAATCTGACATTAAACACCTTCTTATTAACTTTGGAAATGAAGAAAGAATTAAATACGAGGAAGATATACTTCTTTACTGGAAGAAGAAAAAAGTCACTTGCCCTGAACTTTATGAGCTCGCAGTAACTGTATTAGCTCTTCCAGTAACGCAAGTAAGCGTTGAAAGATTGTTTTCTAATCTCAAATTTATTTTAAATTATTTGAGAAATAAAATGTCATGTACTCTTCTGAATGACATTTTGTTAGTTCGATGCAATCGTATTTTTGGTTCTAAGAAAAAAAACGTAGCAAAAAAGAAGAAAATTACGAAATAAATTGCGAAATTAGATTTTATTTTCCCACGTTCTATCTGATGCTATAGCGCTCATGCGACAATTTGTTAATGTATTATATTATTCCGTTCCAAATTATAACATTTCAAATATTTCCACAATGTTGATTACCATAAATAACAGCTAATTCTAGAGATCAGCTCTTATCATAAAATGACTAGTTTTCCTGCTTTTTCGAAACACAAAATTGTTTTTTGTTGCGTTTCAAATTGTTTAAACATAAATCGTCACTTTACAAATTATTATTCATCAAGTGTATCATTTTTGTTTGGATTTATTTGTTAAATAAATGAAATATTGTTATTATTTTGTTGGCGCGAAATTTAAGAACCCTTATTTGTTCATTCTTTGACTGACAAATAAACACACACACACACACACGCACGCACGCACGCACGCACGCACGCACGCACGCACGCACGCACGCACGCACGCACGCACGCACGCACGCACACACATGTATGTATATATAATACCTATACATAATATATATAACATATTAAGGTATTAATTTATTCTCTTGTTCTATATGTAATAATTAACTCCTTTTACATAAAGAAACTGCACTAAAACCGGTTTTTTAGGCTCCGGTTCGATACCGGAGCAATTTTAAAATTCGAAATTTGCTCCGTTCTTTCGGAACGTTACAAACTTCAATTGGTTCGGTTCGGTTTACATCTCAAGTTCCAAATAATTTACTCCATAAATTCATTCGGTCTTCGGAGCGGTTTTTGAACTCATACCGGTTCAAAACCGCTCCAAAGAGCATATTTTTGCTCCGGTTTTCAACCCTGATAAAATGTAATAGTATAACGTATGTATTGTATGTAATAGTATAACATGACATATGTGTGTAACGTAATATGTAATGTAGCAGTATAACATATGTATGTAGTATAACGTATGGATGTATGAATGTATGTATGTATATGTGTATATGTATGTAGTATAACGTAACGTATTGTGTGTATTATATTACAGCATTGGAAAGGATGTTATGTTAATAAAAATATTGTACATGTGTGTATTTCATATTTTTTACATACTTTATGTGTATTTCATATTTCAAACACTTTACATGTATTACATATTGTATATTTTTTTATGATAAGAATAAAATACAGTTTGCACGAATTAAATAACATCCCAGCAAACACAGTTATATAACGATTATATTGCCACTATATAACAAAATGTAACAGATTATATAACGTGGTTGTTAAATGTAAGTGGTACGTTAGTGGTAATTTCCCACTCATGGATTATTGCAGTTATATAATATAAATATAGCGATGTTATATAACATTTATATAGCAGTAATATAATTGTAATATAACTGCAGTGTAACTGTTATCGTACATTTTATCGT
The DNA here is from genome assembly GCF_030848795.1 of Temnothorax nylanderi. Classification (NCBI taxonomy): domain Eukaryota; kingdom Metazoa; phylum Arthropoda; class Insecta; order Hymenoptera; family Formicidae; genus Temnothorax; species Temnothorax nylanderi. The sequence goes on along the minus strand of NW_027249503.1, from coordinate 142,000 downwards.
ATATTAATTAATTTATAATTTGCCTTTTGCACATACTAATTCCAGAAAAGGTTTTTGAATTAATTCTAAGCGAAAACAAACTGTTTTATTTGCTTTTGCTTAAAATTAATATATCCGGCTCGAAGGACCAAAATGTGCACTCCGCGATCGGGTTTCGATTCGCGAGCGCGGTTGGCTGGTACAGCCTTGTAAAAAGGACTCGGCAATCAAGGTATTGGTGAGAGGAACGACTACGAAGAGATGCGGTATGTTTGGTATCGAAAATTTAATGTGTTACTGTGTCGAGGTATCGAGAAGTTCTTAGGCGAGCGGTATTCACAATAGGTATCTAGGCGGTAATTGCGAGCGCGCGAAGAGAGGGAAGGTTCGCCGGATAACGCGAGTATTTCCGAGGAGAAATTCGGGTAACAGGTAGCTGTCGCGGAATACGTCGGGTCCGACAAGGTCTCGCAGATCAACAACAGGAACGAAAACACGGCGAGCAATACAATCTAACGCTCGAAATCAACGGATGGGGCGAGAGATATTTCGCGATTCCTGAACAATATAAAAACCTTTTCTGGAATTAGTATGTGCAAAAGACATACATGTTTTTGCGTAGGAAAAGGGCAAATATAAATATTTAATAATCATTTTATTAAAAATATTATTGCAAATTTTTTTCAAAGTATACATTTGCTTATAAAATTCAATTAATTACGAGGGTCGTTCAATAAGTCGTTAGAAAATCTAAAAGGAGATTATGTTGAAAAATAAAAAAAATCGACCCAAAATAACTTGTTTTTTTATCTTTTTCTAAGGACTTATTGAACGACCCTCGTATAAGTGAGTGCATCAGAGATTAACAAATATATTTAATATATTAATAAATATATCACTAAAATATCTTCAGCACTCGGAGAATACATATATCTTTTCTCGCAATTTAATATACATCCTTGGTTTCTGCAAACAAGTCAGCGCAGCTTGTTTCAGAAGCCCGAGACGCTAGTCGAGATGCGGTAAAAGCAATGCAAAATCATTAGAAGCGCACTTCTGTCGTAATTACTTGACGTATCTTACAGCGGCCAATTTCCGAATTAATGAAACTTGATGAAAAATGAAATTCATCTAAAGTAATAGCCGTACGTGCAAATGGTGTAAATACTTCCATACACGACAACCTTTTTTACGTCGATATATCTTCTAACATTGTAACTTTAGTCTTCAATGAATATAAACGCTACCTCGTCTCTTAACGCCAAACACTGAATAAGTTTATCTATCGTTAAAAATCCCTACCTATGAAAGTACACATTTTACACGAGTAAAGAGGAGAACGTGTATCTCCGCGTGTGTAATATGACAGTAATGAACGTTAACGCCGACTAAATTAATGAATAGTATTGTTCGAGAGCACGCGGTAGCGCGGTGTAGCGCGAGGTAACGGGACGACCACAAGAGAATAAGGTAGCAAGTACGAAAATAACGTTTAATAATGTTTAATATGTACAAGAATTTACAAGTCTGTTTTAGGCAAGGTGCCGTGAACGGTGGCGCGCACTGAAGCTAGCACGGCAAAGCGGCAAGATGTAGCGAGTGCTAAAGCGAATTGCGGATGCGAAAGCAAATGCGGATTGCAAAGCAAAAAGCGGTATAAAGCGGTGTGCGGTCGTATTAGATACTAGGCGGGTGATCTGCGAGCGAAATCGGTTCCGCGGCGCAGCGGCGGTCTTTTATCACCTCCGCGGTGATGCTCCCTCCAGGCAGATCACCGATGATTTCGGGCGGGTGATTGGCCCTCGGCGGCCTACGTCATCGCGTTGACGTCACCGTTTTCACGTGACGACTAGAAGTGCTCGTTGCTTGTTTTCGGCAGCGGTGTTTATGGCATGAACTTTCTCCCTTGTTGGCGCGGTAGCGTGACTTTGTTATTGCCGAGCGAATGTCAGCGAATATTCCAGAATGCGACTGAGAGAAAATCCATGTCATAATTTGCCAATAATGCGACTTCTACATAGCGATCTTTAAATATTGCTGAAAGCGAGCGAACCCCGACATGCAATCAAACGCGATTTCCGGCAAGAGTAGCGCAATCTCAAACATCCCGCCTGCCTCGTCAAGCGTGACGAAACAAGACGGTGCACTCGAACGTGCGACGGAAGTCGCGGCGGAAGATATCGATCTTCAATCGATTTGCAATAATCGTGATTCCGGCGCGTGGTGCCGGCGAGCTATGGCGGCGTGGTGCGGCTGCGCAGTGTCACAACGCGCGGTGATCTCGCGCGAGACACGTATAATCGCAAAAGAAGTACCGTGACTTCGGTGACACGAGAAAAGTGAAGTGAGGATAAGTTGCGTTGGGGCGGAAGGAAGTGAACTTGAAACATTGAAGTGGATCGGGTGTCGCGACAGCGGCTTTGAGATGTTTTCGATGGTCGCGATGGATCGAGGCTCGCGCGATCGACGGCGCGACGGCGGAGAGCGACGACGCGCGGAGCACGTGGTAATTACGTGTATCGTCGCGAGCGTGAATTCGTGCGTATGCAAACATGTGAATAAGGTACGCGAGTGAATTGCCGTGTTGCCGCGAGTGCAGTGACGGTGAACAGTGCACCGTGTTCGATGAAATTGGTGGCAGTAGGCCATGAACAATTAATGGTCAACTGCGCAAACGACAATGAGTGACCGGTAATGTGAACGGTAAATTCGACAGCGAACATCGACAAGTGCGAATTGACATGAAGTGGCACGCGATACGTGACAAGTCATACCGCGAAACGACGGACAGAAATAAACGCGAGAAGACGAACAGAAATGCACGCGAGAAGCCGGACAGAAATACAACGGTGCAGTGAGGAGAATCGACGGAGGGTGTAAGGCTCCGTTTCGATCCTCCCGACGGCGGATTGCACGACGATCTTCCGCTCAGGCAGCTCGGCGTCAGGAATCTCGTCGCTCTCGTCCGGCCACCAGGTTCGGTTCTCCTGCGGCCACGCTGAGCCCGTCCATCTCAGGAGATGGCCGGTCAGCTTGCTGGGAGCTATCCCCTGGGAAGCGCAGTTGATCGGGTTGTCTCCGGGAACGTGCAGCCACTGAGTCTCGGGAGGAGTCAGTGGGAGAAGAGACACCCGGTTGGCCACGAACGGCTTCCACCTGGATGCGGTATCTTTGACCCTGTGAAGCGTCACGCGGGCGTCGTACTAGCGGAAGATTGGAGCTGCGGGCAAACTTAAAGTGTCGCGAGCGAGTCGCGGTAACTTGGTGAGCAATGTGGTAGTGGATAAGTGCGCGGTGACGACGGTGTTTATGAGGGATGCCGACGAGAATGTCCTCAGTGTTCGCGGCCCTTTTCCGCAGCGGGATCTCGCCCGCCGTGCAGGGTTCGCGCGGTTCGGTGTGCACGGAGGTCGCGTTGTCGACTGGCTTGCGGGTTTCGGCAAGGTTCTTCGGCGGCGAAGAGACCGGCCGTCGGACGACGGACCGGCCGGCGGATGTGCGCTCGTGGGTGCGCACGGAGTGTCGCTCGCACTCCTCTTCCTCGGGAGTGAGCTTCACGTAGGCGGAGTGAGCTTGGAGTGAGCTGCGGTGACCAAGGAGAGAGGTCGCACTGCAGCCCCCTGACAGAATCCATCCCATGGTGGTTTTCTGCGCGATCGGCGTTTGCGGTTTTCCTCGGCGGAGACCCTCCTCCAGGATGGCCGAGCACACCTCAGCGCCCAGAAGCAGCTCGACTGGGTCGTTGGCGGCGAAGAGCGGATCGGCTAGAGGAAGCCCCCGCAGATGAGGCCACGTGGTGCTGCATTTGATCGCGGAGCCTTGGTAAAGCGAGGGGCGCGGAAGCACGAACGCGACAGCGGTGAGGGTGGCTCCGGTAGTCTGTGACGTGAGGTTTAACGACACTTTGCCCCGAGTGGACCCCGATTGTGAGCCGCCGATGCCGAATATAGACACTCGGGTGCGCGATCGCGGGAGGCGCAGCCGTTGCACCAGGGACTCCGACACGATCGACACTTCGGAGCCTTGGTCGAGGAGAGCCCGCACTTCGTGTGGATCACCTTTACGGTCGGCGACGATCACACGCGCGGTCGCGAGGAGGATCGCTTTGCGATCGTCGGTCTTTCCGACGGCGGAAAGCGCGCTGACTTCAGCGGCGGGTTTCGGCTCGGAAACGTACGCGTCGTGGAGCATCGTGTGGTGACGCGAGTTGCACGTCATGCAGTTCCTGGTGGACTGACACTTTGCCACCGGATGGTTGCCGAGAGAGTTGAAGCATAGCTTGTTTGTCTCGGCCACTGTCTTTCTCTCACTGGCCTGCTTGGCCTTGAAGTCGGGGCACCCCATGAGCGAGTGCTCCCCGTTGCAGAGCGGACACTGCGAAGGCTCCGTGCGCTTCGCGATGTGCGTTTTTGCGGACCGTGATGGCTCACTCGCGGTGTTGACAATGTTCTTCGGGTACGCGGCGTTTAAAGTGAGAATTCGTTTTGTGATGAAGTTCATCAGCGTGTCGTGATTCGGCGGTTCGACAGAGCCTCCTGAGGAGGATTCCCACTCCAGACGCGTCCGCGGGTCAAATAATTCCACGACGAGGTGGTTAAAGAGGTCCATGCCGTGCGAGTCGATGGGTCTTCCGATGCTCTCTTGGGCGTTGACGGCGGATGTGACGGCGTTGTGGACGCGGCTGAGTTCATCGGCGGTAGCGGTTTTCATCTTCGCCACGGCGGTAAACGTGGCGAAGTTGGAGCATATCAGCTCCTTCTTATTTTCGTAATGTGTACTCAAGATCGCCCAAGTGCGGTCGTAGTTATTTCCGGTCACGGTCAATGAATGTATTAATTTTTTAGCGGGCCCTTGCAGACAAGATCGGAGGTAGTGGAACCGCTCTATATTTGAGATCGACGAATTCTCGCCGATGACCGACAGGAAGAGATCCCGAAACGGCGGCCATTCCTCGTACGTTCCCGAAAAACGCGGTAATTGAATGCGCGGCAGCGAAGTCTTGGAAGCGTGTTCGCTACTTTGCTCCGACCCGGCTGGCACTCTGGGCGACGCGGCTTTCAAAGTGTTTGCGCAGGTGGTGAGTAAGCTGTGCTGATGCACGTACGCATTCTCGACGATGTCGAAAAAATCAGTTTTGTAGTACTCACTCTCGGTGTAGAGATCTCTGTAGCATGCCCGAATGAGATCGTGGTTTGACTCAAACTTGGCCCACAGGTCGTCGAGAATGCGGATGCGAGTTCTTACAGCGTCGAGGGTAATGTTGTCTGCACCCTGCTTCCGTAGGTTGGTCATTGCGTGGGCGATGCGCCTGTGGATGTCGTGCTGACCGTTCATCAAGGCGCTCTGATCCATGCTCATGGCTGCAGTCGTCCGTTGAGGAAGCACTCCCGAATTAGCGGTTGCCGGTCGAATCCGGCTCGAAGGACCAGAAATGTTCGAGAGCACGCGGTAGCGCGGTGTAGCGCGAGGTAACGGGACGACCACAAGAGAATAAGGTAGCAAGTACAAAAATAACGTTTAATAATGTTTAATATGTACAAGAATTTACAAGTCTGTTTTAGGCAAGTGCCGTGAACGGTGGCGCGCACTGAAGCTAGCACGGCAAAGCGGCAAGATGTAGCGAGTGCTAAAGCGAATTGCGGATGCGAAAGCAAATGCGGATTGCAAAGCGAAAAGCGGTATAAAGTGGTGTGCGGTCGTATTAGATACTAGGCGGGTGATCTGCGAGCGAAATCGGTTCCGCGGCGCAGCGGCGGTCTTTTACCACCTCCGCGGTGATGCTCCCTCCAGGCAGATCACCGATGATTTCGGGCGGGTGATTGGCCCTCGGCGGCCTACGTCATCGCGTTGACGTCACCGTTTTCACGTGACGACTAGAAGTGCTCGTTGCTTGTTTTCGGCAGCGGTGTTTATGGTATGAACTTTCTCCCTTGTTGGCGCGGTAGCGTGACTTTGTTATTGCCGAGCGAATGTCAGCGAATATTCCAGAATGCGACTGACAAGGGAACGGTCGGGGGTGTCCGAGACCGATTTGGATGCGCTTTGGATATGTTGTTGAGCATCAAAAAATATTAGACTCGTATTTTTTTTGCGGCTTATCTCGACGTTTATTGGTCGAAAAAACCCGATTTAGAACCTACCCGATTTGGATGCGCTTTGAATATGTTGTTGAGCATCAAAAAACATTAGACACGTGTTTTTTCTTTGCGGCGTATCTCGACGTTTAGGGGTTGAAACAAACCCTCGAAAATAACGGATTTTATAGTTTTTAGCGAATATCTTCGAAAATATAAGGCGTATGAAAAAAAGTTTGGTACAAAAGGTTTATGGCTTTTTGTGCTCTTTACAATGGCGTAATCAGATTTTTCAAATTTGTCACATTTTTTAATTTAACCCCACTCCCACCTATTATTTTTGCCAAATATAACAATTTTTCCAACGCAAATTTAAGAGCGTCAAATTCCAAATACATCCATGTGTATTTTTATTATGATACCATTATTAGATTTTTGGCAAGACGAGATGATATGTGGTATAGGCGTCGCCCTGTAGGTAGGAGTTGCGTTATTTCTGTTCAGTTGCGCCGTACGCTTAAAAATTTCCATTTCAACTCCGGGATGACCGAAAGCGCTGATGCAAAGGCCAGCGCAAGGCACTGACAGCGAGAGGTTAACGCTATTTTGAGAGTCCTAGACTAGCAACGGAATGTCGATTTCGACAAATTGTAAGATCGGGCGGGCATTCGCAAATCATAATCTGAACGAACACGTGCGTCACATTAACCGCTACAATAATATACTATCCCGGTTACGGCACAACAAAATTAACAACCAAATTCACGCATTTGAATATCATTTGCTTGTGTCATAATTCCGAAAAGCAAGCATTTCTGATCATAAGTCTAAAGTGTAAAAAACTGTGTTGTACGCTGTCGTTTTGTGAACATGTAAGTGCATTTTTATTGTTAACTTTTATTGGTTTCTTACTCTTGTTACTTTTTTCTTTGATATTTAATATAACTTTTTATTCAGCTCTTACTCAATCTTTGCCAGTCTTGCCAGTGACTATATAATCTTTTTTGTTCATAAAATGTCACGTTGTAAGCACCTACTATAGTATATTATGCACCAAGGAGAGAAAGCAGCGTTTTTCAGACGAGTGTGAAGTTTGCCACCCGATCCAAAGGCGAGAGCGGCAAATCATTAAACTTATGGTGGAACTTCGGCCAAGAGAAGATCTGTTCTTTTCAAGCGTCGGTCGTGAGAATTCTTAAATTCCTAACGCGTTGCCAAAATCGGGTAAGAACATACGGTACACTAAACTTGTACCGATCAGCTTTGGCGTTAATCGCTGAGGGAATAATAGGACAACACTTAATTAGAAGAAATTTTCGGGGTGTAGCTAATTTACGGCCTTCCCGAGAAAAAATAATTTTGACTAATCATATATAATTGTATATGATTATGTATAGAATCATAAATGAATATATATGGGTATATTTATGATCATGTATATTTACATCTTGCTCCTTGTATGATTATATATGGATCCATATACGATTAGATCTGACCATTCCTATGCTGATATGACTAATATATTCTAATTCGTATGAGTAGGTACAGATTCATATATGATTAGACCTGATCAAGCCTGACTCATACCAGACTGTATATGAATTCATATATGACTATATTTAAATCTATGTATGATTCTATCTAATCATGACTGGCTAATATGAACTCGCACCTGACTATATGTAAATTTATATATAACTGGATATATATCCATATATAATTGTGCGTATTTAGATCTGACCATTTCTATGCTGATATGACTAATATATTCTAATTCGTATGAGTAGGTACAGATTCATATATGATTAGACCTAATCAAGCCTGACTCATACCTGACTGTATATATATATGAATTCATGTATGACTATATAATATATATATCTTCAGGGTATCATGTACATATATCACATATATACATATACATACACACACACACACACACACACACACACACACACACATACACACACGCGGCGCTCATATTTATATTTATATTTATATTCAATAAACAACGAAGTTATATTACGAAAAAATAAAAACACTTTTACTATATATAAAATTGGTCCAATTAGCTATACGATAAGCCTATTATAGTTAGAACTTGATCCGTTCCATGCCGTACAGTTTTTCAAATTGTTTTACAAATAATTTAAGTAAAATATCTGATTGTTTAAGATCAAACTGTGTAATTTGATTTTGAAGTAAATTAAACAATGCTATAACTAACATCATCCAGTGCTGAAAATATTCATTAGGCAAATGATCAATAAGAGCTATAAGAGAATAAAATAACAAAAAATTGTAATTTTCGGATGCATTATAAAATTAATAATATGTTAAAGGTCTTGGTAATCGACAAAATGATTGCAGTGGTCGTATACTTGTGATAAAATTATCAATATCTTTACTCTTTTTTTTAAATATTCCAAGGACCTTTTTTATCAAACCACAATTTAATAAGTTGTTTTACTATCCCAAGAAGAACCGAGTGCATGAACCCAGGTAAAACACATGATGTTCCAATATCAATAAGCGGCACACAAAACAATCTACTACTACGGAAAAAACTACGGAAAAATATAATTTTTAATCCAATTATTTGTTACATTTTTGTAGAATTAAATTATATTGTTAGAAAACTATACAGTATCTATGTCTGACACCTTCCGTACATCTGCTAACAATAAGTGTAACATATGTAGTACAATACGAAACGTCTTTATTAATTAACGTTGTAGCACAGTACGTAAGGTGACTGACTCAAGATCCAGGGGTTCCAGGTTCAAATCCAGCGGTGGTCAGCAAATTTTTCAAGTACAATATAAATTTAATTAATTAAGCTTGCACATAATAAAGATTTTCGGCAATAAAATAATGTTTAACGAGAAAAATAAATTTTATATTTTTATATTTTAATGGTCAAATATGAATAGATATGACCGTTGATATGATTTTGTATGAGCATGCATGGTCAGACCTGGCCAATTTTCGGATCTGATCATATAAACAATAATGTATGATCATATATAATTAGTCAAAATTATTTTTTCTCGGGTTAGGCTCCGAAATATGAGGAAATTTGGATTCCTGACCAAGTATTAGGTTATTTGAAGATGCTCTGGCCACGAGACACTATCGCTTGAATTATTAACTAAGAAACTAGTCATGTTGTTGGCTTTAGTTATGGTACAAAGAGTACAAACACTTACAAAGATAAGAATCAGCAATATAAAAAAAAAGAAGTAGATACAGAAATAAGAATAAAAATATTAGATCAAATAAAGATATCAGGTCCAAGAAGAACCCAACCGAGGTTACAGTTACCGTTCTTCAAAGATCACCCGCTTTTATGTATGACAACCGGGCTACGTCACTATAGAACGCTCGGCAGGTATTAGAGGTCAGAACGAAGATAGGTTGTTGCTGACATATAAAAAGCCACATCGTGTTGCGACAACGCAGTCAGTTAGTAGATGGCTTAAAAACGTAATGGCCAAAAGTGGAATAAATGTAGATAAATTTGGCTTACATAGTATAAGACATGCCGCTACATCGGCAGCGTTTCGAAGAAAGGTAGACATTGAAACAATTCGAAAAACGGCAGGCTGGACACCGAAATCGAGCGTGTTTGCACGATCTTACAAGCAGCCAGTAATGGAAAATACGAGTGTGGCTAGATCTATGGTTAATTCAGAGCCTTTTACTAATAGCCTAAGTTCTAAGAGTTGTACTCAAATACAAATTGCATCTAACTTTAAACAACTACCTATTGATCTAGAGGACAAGACGATGCAGCATAATTGTACGATCAAACGAACTGACCTAAGTGATGTTCGATCGTGATTATGCTAGTCGTCTTGTCCGAATAGATCAAACCCACCCTTTTATTCCCAACTCTGTTGATCTATTTGATATGCAATTTGTTGGCTTTCAAATGTAATGAGGTCATGAGGAAACGGACCTGCCCTCTATAGATGGGGGCACAAAATTTGAGCGGGAATTTAAAATACTGTGATGGATCGAGCAACTGGCGTTACTACCTATTGATCTATTCGGACAAGACGACTAGCATAATCACGATCGAACATCACTTAGGTAAGTTCGTTTGATCGTACAATCTTCTATATTCCGATTGTGGCGTATGGTAAATAATTATTAAAATGGTGAGTTTACCATACGCTACAATATATTAGTTGCTGTTTATATACTCTGTAATAATAAATACATCCGTTTGTATACGAAAGGTTCGTCGCTTTAATAAGACGTGATGTTTTCATAATGTCTCATTTTGTAATACTGTTACGAAAACACATTAATGTAGCAAAAAAATCTATTCATTAAAGCCTTGTGTCCACAGAGCTAGAATCACTCCGAGATATATCTCGGACGGAGAAAGAATTGACCAATCGCATTGGTCAATTGACCGAATTGTTCAAATGTGATTGGTCAATTCTTTCTCCGTTCGAAATCTCGGAGTGATTTCTAGCATCGTGGACACAATAATCTTAATAAACAGAATTTTTGTTGTATGGATAACTTAGGGCCCGGGTACATAGAAAATCTTAAGCAGTAAAGGCCGTCGCACACAAAATTGCATAGGCTGCATAAACATAGCATAAGACCGCTGGACCAATGAGCATCTTATGTAAATTAATATGGTGACATTATGCTGGATGCTCATTGGGGTTTAGCGGTCTTATGCTACGCTTATGTTCTCTACTTATAAGCGACTTTTGGCGATTGTTTGGTACATGTACCAAGGTTGATATTGGTAGGGGCGGAGCTTATTCTGGTACATGTACCACTACCATGTACCATTGCTAACGCAAAAATGGACGCTAACGCGATTTTCAAACAGTTCAAAGATATTGGTTGCGTTCAGCAGAGTAAACGGCTCAGTGAGCGCTTATTAATTATTTCTCTTGATTGTTATGTTCTTTTGGATCTATCAAAGGTCTAAAAAAATATTTCAATAATTACTAAGTGCTCATTGAGCTGCTTTTTCTGCTGAACATAACCAATTTGTTATGGCTTCTGCACACATGACGCGGTAGCTAATTAACGTGTCGGTTTTCCTTAGAGCTGTAAATAAAAACATGAGTCTTAAAACGTGTTTATTAATATTAATAAATGAAATATATGATGACGAAGATGAAGGAGTATCTGTAATGGAAATGTATAGACACTTCTTTTGTGTAAGCAATGCAAGAAAGAAACAACGTATATTATTATTTATAAAAAATAGACAACATCATACTCGTCCTGGACTTTATTCTGAAATGTGGGTAGATTTATATACGGAAAACGACTTTTTTTTATGACATTCAGGTTAAAACGTGAGACGTTTCAACAGTTATTACAATTAGTAATGCAACAAAATGAAATACAAAAGGTAATAATCTAGACAGCACAAAAGTCCAAAAGATGTTCTAAATTTTTTAAAAATTCTTTTGTGCTGTCTGCGAATTTAAATTTTCTATAATAATTATATTCCTTAAAAAATTAGTGAATCCCAGTAAACACCAATTAAAAATATATTGATGGAATGTTACTGCTAGTTGGTGTTTACTGAAATGTGACAGATAGCTATTCTGATAACACCTTTAATGAATGCTTGATGTCATAACATTTATATAGCAAGTATCCAAACAGCACAGATCTTAAAGAATCCAGAAGACGTCCTAACATCCTAAGGATGTTCCTGGAAATTTGCACTGTCTAGATATTAATTGCTCCAATTATATTTTAAACGGATTGTATAATTAGAAATATTGTATTAATAACGCACAATTTGTTTTAAATGCAGTATTTAGTCACACCTTGAAAATTTAATAATTACTATATTTCTCTTCTATATTAATTTAAATTTTGTAATAAAAATTAAACATTTTTAATATAATTTGGATATAATTCTAGGTATATACTGGAGGATATGAATTTATGCAACCCCAAAAAGTGCAACAAATAGCTTTATACTATTTGGCACATCAAATATCTATGGCCCAAATTGGGGGTAAATTTGATGTAGCAACATCAACTGTTTTTAATTGCATTACTACATGGATAAACTGTGTCTTAAAATTGGTACCTATTTTAATACAGTGGCCTACAATAAATAAAAGAATCAGCATAGAAAACAAATTCAGAAATATTGCAGGTTTTCCAGGTACGTATGACTAAGACTACAGTCCACTTGACGCTACAAATGCTTTGAAACGTTCTTTACGTTCTCCAATAACAGTGACGTCATTCCACCGAGCGACGCGCGTCCAAATTCGATCTTCGTCTTCGATGACGTGGCGTGCGATAAGCAAGACGCTGTGAAAGAGTATTTCTCAATGGGCAGGCACTCGAGCGTCGACTGCTTTTATCTCTGTCAGACGTACGCGAGAATACCTAAACATCTGATACGCGACAACGCGAATCTGCTGATCCTGTTCAAGCAGAATGGTACCAATTTGAAACACGTGTACAACGATCACGTAAATACCGACATGCCGTACGATGAATTTTGCGCGTTGTGTCACGATTGTTGGCAACAAAAGTACGAATTCGCGGTGATAGACAAGGACAGCGCGCTTTCGAACGGTCGATACAGAAAAAGATTTAACGTGTTCGCGATACCGTAAAAGCGATCAGTCGTTGCCGATACCTCGTCGGAGGTGAAACGTTAGCGTTATAGAGATCGACATTCTGCTTTTTTTCCGCGATGGCCGCGATCGACGGGAGCAAGAATATTTGCGAACGTGAGAAGATCGTGAAAGAGATTGCGAAAACGAGTGATTCGATTCGCAAGAAACTTCGCGCTTTGAAGACCGGTAAGATCGAGAAGGACATTGAGTTAGACACGCACTTTAAGCCTCTCATCGGACCGCTGCAAAAGATCGTCGACAACTCGATCGCGGTGAAGGAGGAGCCGGAAAGCGTTGCTGACGCGGGGATGGAAACGTTATCCGTTCAGCAGCGCGAGGAGGAGGAGGAGGATGCTACACCGAAGAGAAAGAGGAAACGATTATGCTCTTCATCGGATCGCTTCGGATCGACGCCGCTTAAATTTCTTAAATCGAAACGATCGAAAGTTGCTCCACTGAATGTACCTGCACTGATAACCTCTACACCGTCCGCGACGACGCAAACCGTACCACCTACAATGTCAGAATTACTCGCGAGCGATGATGTTTCTGAAAGCACGGACGATTCTCTCACGACGTTCGTTCGAAAGCAGTTGCAAACAGCGGAGGGTCGAGAAACGTTTGAAGAAACGTTGCGAGATCACTTGGGTCCACTGAGCCAAAAGTACATTGGGCCTGTTTTGAGCGGCGATCAAGAGAGCGGTATAGACACTGTGTACGGCGTTTATTTCGGCAACGATGGAATGATGCTCGGCAACAAACGTTTTGAGGTGGACAACGCGGATAACGTAATTATTGACGGCGTACGATACATTGCACACCTGGTCTTTACGAGTTGATCTTCAAGAAAATGCCCGATGACGACATCTACACGGAGGACGACATGCAAAAGTACAAGAGCATCCTGTTGACGACAAGCGCGCATAAACACAATCACAATGCACATGCTCAATTACTGAGCAATAAGGGATACAAGTATAAACAGGTAATCGCACCGTTAATATCTGTCGAATCCAGGAAGAAAAAATCTGGAAAGGGATTATTCATGCCTCGCGCGATGACGCTAACCGACAATAAGATCGACTACGTGCACTGGGACGACCCCAACGAGCTGGTGGATCGTCTCCGATTGCTCGACGTTTCGCGCCACGCTGGCAACAATGCCCACGACAACGAGATCATGTCGATCATCGAGGAACTTCGCGAAGCCGGACTTATTATAAATTAAACGGTGCAACAGCGATCCGTTCAGTCAGCGTCGAAATGCCGATTAACAAAGGATTATTCGAGCACAGCGAAGACGCGACAAACTCCATTTTGTACCATCATTGGAGCGGATTAATGAGAAATTTCGTGCGCGAAAAAGCTCTGTGTCGCACCGCTACGGACTTTGACGCAAGATCGCGCAAGATTCGTCGCGTAGCGCAATCTGAGACTGACGGTGACGCGGTTAACAAACTATACGTGGATCAGTGTGCGTTAAAAGTTTGAGAGATCAACGAGTCAGACGAGAAGCTTACCGCGTTCGAGAAAGACGTGCGAGCGTTACAGACTGCGGTAAACGAGTTCCCAGTGAGAAATAAACTTCGAATCGATATCAATTCGATATCGAAACCATTTGTCGAAATTATATCAATTTAAAGATCGATTTCGATTCAATCGTGTCCACGATTTCGAATATTTTTCGAGGCTAAAAAAATCACTCGTTCACCCTTAATCCTAATATTTATTAATATAATTCAAAAGAAATAGTGTAGAAATTTATGTTTTAGCCATAACATTTATTATAAAAGCTATACATAACATTATTACAGTGGTATTTGGTAGATAATCTCAAATCGAATCTACATCGAATCGATATCCATTCGATATAGATTCAATTTGAGGTTATATAAATCTTTGGTACATACAGATTGCGGTCGACTGATGCTACCAATGCTTTGAAGTAGTTTTCTTCTCCTTTCTTTCAAGAAAGGTAGAGGGAAAAGAAAAACGCTTCAAAAGCATTTCAACTTACAAAATAAAATGCAATATTTTTGGTCATGCCCCTCAATCTGTTTTATATTGTAATAATTACTTTATAGAGATAAAGTAGAAGAGTCTAAAGCTAAATAAACATTTTTGTTTTAATTTACGTGAAGAATCTCAAGCTATAATAAGCGTAAAATAAAATTATAGAACATTAGGTTTTTCTTTTTGTATTATATACGCATTAATTAATATAATACAAGTATTTGATTGGCTTTCTCAATTATCTCTTACAAGTATTTCATGGTAACATGTTTTACTGCTCTCCATATACAGGGTGTTCCTGAATGTTTGGTACTTTTCTCATATTTAGATAGAGCGAGCCAAACTGAGTCGAAAAGTCATGTACTATTTTGCAATTTTCGCAATAGTTGATGAGTTATTAATGATTAAAAATCGCCGTATTGGCCCGGCCCACCGCCAAATCCAAGCGCGCGGCGAGATGCGGCCGCCCCGCGGTCGGCGCGCGGGCAGTTGTTTTCTACAAGCGGCGATGATTACGCACGAGCGGCGCGTAACGCCGGGCCCCCGTCCTGAGCGATGATAGTTTCTCGCCTTTTTTAAATAGAAATAAAATTTTCTAACAACATAGAAAAATTTTTTGTGCGTACGTATGTACATACGTGTGTACATGCATACACAGGAAAATATCAATTGTACTGCTTAAAAAAGCGATTACTCAATTTACTTTTTTTCTTTTAGTAAGTAACGGTTGTCTTTAAGAAAGAATATTTTCTTGATAATAGTCTTAAAATGTACAAATTTTAGAAAGAGTCTTTATCATGTACTCGAAAGAAGAATTTATACTCCTTCAAAGAACATAATAAAATTTTATCAAAGAAAAGTCAAAATAATAAATAAAGTAATATGAGGACCCTCGAGATTAAAATAGGAGAAGTCAAGGCTATGAGGGTCAGAGGCAGATCACAGTGCGTAATATCAGAAATAACTGATTTATTCGTCGTTTTGATACATTACATCGATCCGTACGTTTCGGCTCAGTTTTGAGCCATCTTCAGCGGCAGTTACAGAAATTAAGTTACACGTTCTCCGTACCGTATGGTGAGTTTACCGATTTAAAGTATCAGAAACATAGACCAATTGATCCATATCTGTAAATTTGTTCAATTAATGTTGAGATATTAAAAAGATTCCTTAGGAAACTCACCATTCGGTCTGAATAACGTGGAATACAGAGCCATGTACATAATGAATACTCTCTGCGAGAAGACTTGACGATCTTATCGACACGACACATGCACAGCAATGATATGGAAGGTCTTGCAAGAAGAGGCATGTCGTAGGTCAACACACCGGCGAGGATTATAACAAAGCACGATTTGACACCGTCTCAAAATGACACGGATTTTTTACATCATGCATATGTCACGGTTTTGAGCAAATTGTAATCCATGCTCATGAACTTTGGTCGTTGGCAAATCGGGGTTTTACTATTGGTATACATGCAATATTGTGACGGTGTCAAATCGTGCTTTGTTATAATCCTCGCCGGTGTGTTGACCTACGACATGCCTCTTCTTGCAAGACCTTTTATATCATTGTGTGTCGTGTCGACAAGATCGTCAAGTCTTCTCGCAGAGAGTATTCATTATGTACATGGCTCTGTATTCCACGTTTTTCAAACCGAATGGTGAGTTTCCTAAGGTATCTTTTTAATATCTCAACATTAATTGAACGAATTTACAGATATGGATCAATTGGTCTATGTTTCTGATACTTTGAATCAGTAAACTCACCATACGGTACGGAGAACGTGTAACTTAACTTCTGTAACTACCGCTGAAGATGGCTCAAAGCTGAGCCAAAACGTACGGATCGATGTAATGTATCAAAACGACGAATAAATCAGTTATTTCTGATATTACGCACTGTGATCTGCGTCTGACCCTCATAGCCTTGACTTCTCCTATCAAAATAATTAGCAAATCAAATTTTTGTTTTAATTTTATATTCTTAACTGAAGAACTGAATAATTAGAATTTAGAATATTATTTATTTTAAGTAATATTATCAAGAAAACATTTTTTGTAAAGATCATCGTTACTTAAAAGAAGAGAAAACTGAGTAATTGGTTTTCTTAGCACTAGAATGATATTTTTTTGCGTGTGCGTATACGGCACGCCATTTTACTATTTAATACCATCATAAAAATTCTACCAAATTAAATTGATACTCAAAGAAAAGAAATTATTATTATGTCTAGACATACTTATAATTCATCGAATTATTATTAAGCTATAATTGAAAATGCAGAATTACAATTATGTCTAGACAAAATATTAATTCTGAATTTATTTTACGTTATGACATAAAAAATTTTCGGGAATTAAAATTATGTACATAATTGTAATTCCCGAATTTTACTTATGTACGCAATTTTAATACTTGAATTTCTATTATGTAAACAATTGTAATTCTGGAATTCCTTTTTTTCTTTTGGTAAGTAACGGGGTTCTTTAAGAAAGAATATTTTCTTGATAATAATCTTAAAATGTATTCATCACAAATAGAAAAAGTCTTTATCATGTACTGGAAAAAAGAATTTATACTCCTTCAAAGAACATTATAAAATTTTATCAAAGAAAAGTCAAAATAATAAGCAAATCGAATTTTTGTTTTAATTTTATATTCTTAATTGAAAAGTTAAACAATTAGAATTCAGAATATTATTTGTTTTAAGTAAAGAGAGTGATGAGTGTATTTTAAGATTATTATCAAAAAAATATTCTTTGTGAACCGTTAAAAGAAGGGAAATGGAATAATTGGTTTTCTTAGCACTAGAATGATATTTTTTGCGTGTGAATTGTGCATAAATAGCAATCGCGATATAAGATCGCGAGCCAAAAAATATTTTTTTTTCTGTGGCAAGAAAATGATAGAGCGCTATCATTTCCACACCACCTTGCGGTAGATAGCATGGCGCATTTTTTTTAAGTGGTATTCCCAGTAGGTCTAATCCACTTTGCATTAAAATATGAGAATATTTTAATGCAAGAACTGTTCGAAGTGCCTTCCTCCTTCTCGTATACAGAGTCCGGCCCTTCGAGTAATATTGCGCGTCGCGCGGTGCGCCATTTCCGGCGTGATGGTACCGAAAACTGCGAGAATTTCTTCTCGTACCTCAGCTTCTGTACCACCTCGCCTGTGCTCGACTAAATCTTTGATGTAACCCCAAACGAAATAGTCGAGCAAGTTAAGATCCGGCGTTGCCGGCCAAATGATTGGGCCACCTCGACCCATCCATCTGTCCGGATATCGCGCGTCTAAAACATTTCGCGCCTGTCGCGAAAAATGCGCAGGAGCCCCGTCGTGCTGGAAAATGAGCTCTTCCCGTTCACGAAGGGGAACGTCTTCGAGAAGACCGGGCAACTCATTTTCCAGAAACCGCGCGTAAATTTCCCCGGTTAAGCGTGGCGGGAGAATGTAGGGACCGATCTGAAAATCATAGAAAGAGTGTGATTTGAAAAAACTGTGAGGGAGACAAAGACGGACTTTCTTAACTCATAAACTTACTACTTACAATTCGGTTCGCTTTTATTCCTGCCCAAACATTTATCGACCAGCGATATTGAAACGCGCCTTGGCGAATGGCGTGCGGATTTTCACCTCTCCATAATACAAAATTATGGGAGTTAAACACGCCATTTGGTGTGAATGTCGCTTCGTCCGTCCACAGGATGCGGTCGGAAAAAAGGGCGTTCCGCCGACACTGCGCGAGGAACCCTGTGTATTTCGCCGATAATTATTATTTGTTAAAAGCAGCGTAAACATTAAAGAAAGATGATAAAAGTACCTTCACAATAATAGACGCGCTGCTCTGCATCTCTTGCAATAAGTTGCTGCACCCGTTGATAATGAAACGGGTGCAATCCGTCCTGACTTAGAACCCGATGTACGACGCTTTGGGAGAGACCAAGCACACCAGCGACACGGCGTATGGTAGGTCGTCTCTCGGGGTTCTCGGGGTTGTCCTCGAAATCCTCGAATGTTTGGAGGATTCTCTCTTCGTCGATTATGCGACGTTGCAACGGTGCACCAGCATGTCGCCAATTTGGCAAAAGAGATCCTGTCTCTCTGGCGCGTCGGACACATCCCAAAATCACGTTGTATCCGGGATGTCGTTCACGCCCGGGGAATCGTTCCGCGTAAAGTTGAACGGCGGCACGGACGTTTTCTCCAGCCATTCCATACGTAATAAGCATGTCGGTATACTCTCGAGCAGTATACATTTTCTTACAATTTATCAAAATATTCTCGAGAACGCACGCACGTCGAACGCTGGGCACGTATTGTCGTGGAGCGACAAACAACGTTAAAACAAAAGAATATTGTTAACTGCAAACGTTTGTTGTTTTGTCTTGACATAATATTTTGTCTAGACATAATTGTAATTCTGCATTTTCAATTATAGCTTAATAATAATTCGATGAATTATAAGTATGTCTAGACATAATAATAATTTCTTTTCTTTGAGTATCAATTTAATTTGGTAGAATTTTTATGATGGTATTAAATAGTAAAATGGCGTGCCGTATACGCACACGCAAAAAAATATCATTCTAGTGCTAAGAAAACCAATTACTCAGTTTTCTCTTCTTTTAAGTAACGATGATCTTTACAAAAAATGTTTTCTTGATAATATTACTTAAAATAAATAATATTCTAAATTCTAATTATTCAGTTCTTCAGTTAAGAATATAAAATTAAAACAAAAATTTGATTTGCTAATTATTTTGATAGGAGAAGTCAAGGCTATGAGGGTCAGACGCAGATCACAGTGCGTAATATCAGAAATAACTGATTTATTCGTCGTTTTGATACATTACATCGATCCGTACGTTTTGGCTCAGCTTTGAGCCATCTTCAGCGGTAGTTACAGAAGTTAAGTTACACGTTCTCCGTACCGTATGGTGAGTTTACTGATTCAAAGTATCAGAAACATAGACCAATTGATCCATATCTGTAAATTCGTTCAATTAATGTTGAGATATTAAAAAGATACCTTAGGAAACTCACCATTCGGTTTGAAAAACGTGGAATACAGAGCCATGTACATAATGAATACTCTCTGCGAGAAGACTTGACGATCTTATCGACACGACACATGCACAGCAATGATATGAAAGGTCTTGCAAGAAGAGGCATGTCGTAGGTCAACACACCGGCGAGGATTATAACAAAGCACGATTTGACACCGTCACAATATTGCATGTATACCAATAGTAAAACCCCGATTTGCCAACGACCAAAGTTCATGAGCATGGATTACAATTTGCTCAAAACCGTGACATATGCATGATGTAAAAAATCCGTGTCATTTTGAGACGGTGTCAAATCGTGCTTTGTTATAATCCTCGCCGGTGTGTTGACCTACGACATGCCTCTTCTTGCAAGACCTTCCATATCATTGCTGTGCATGTGTCGTGTCGATAAGATCGTCAAGTCTTCTCGCAGAGAGTATTCATTATGTACATGGCTCTGTATTCCACGTTATTCAGACCGAATGGTGAGTTTCCTAAGGAATCTTTTTAATATCTCAACATTAATTGAACAAATTTACAGATATGGATCAATTGGTCTATGTTTCTGATACTTTAAATCGGTAAACTCACCATACGGTACGGAGAACGTGTAACTTAATTTCTGTAACTGCCGCTGAAGATGGCTCAAAACTGAGCCGAAACGTACGGATCGATGTAATGTATCAAAACGACGAATAAATCAGTTATTTCTGATATTACGCACTGTGATCTGCCTCTGACCCTCATAGCCTTGACTTCTCCTATTTTAATCTCGAGGGTCCTCATATTACTTTATTTATTATTTTGACTTTTCTTTGATAAAATTTTATTATGTTCTTTGAAGGAGTATAAATTCTTCTTTCGAGTACATGATAAAGACTCTTTCTAAAATTTGTACATTTTAAGACTATTATCAAGAAAATATTCTTTCTTAAAGACAACCGTTACTTACTAAAAGAAAAAAAGTAAATTGAGTAATCGCTTTTTTAAGCAGTACAATTGATATTTTCCTGTGTATGCATGTACACACGTATGTACATACGTACGCACAAAAAATTTTTCTATGTTGTTAGAAAATTTTATTTCTATTTAAAAAAGGCGAGAAACTATCATCGCTCAGGACGGGGGCCCGGCGTTACGCGCCGCTCGTGCGTAATCATCGCCGCTTGTAGAAAACAACTGCCCGCGCGCCGACCGCGGGGCGGCCGCATCTCGCCGCGCGCTTGGATTTGGCGGTGGGCCGGGCCAATACGGCGATTTTTAATCATTAATAACTCATCAACTATTGCGAAAATTGCAAAATAGTACATGACTTTTCGACTCAGTTTGGCTCGCTCTATCTAAATATGAGAAAAGTACCAAACATTCAGGAACACCCTGTATATGGAGAGCAGTAAAACATGTTACCATGAAATACTTGTAAGAGATAATTGAGAAAGCCAATCAAATACTTGTATTATATTAATTAATGCGTATATAATACAAAAAGAAAAACCTAATGTTCTATAATTTTATTTTACGCTTATTATAGCTTGAGATTCTTCACGTAAATTAAAACAAAAATGTTTATTTAGCTTTAGACTCTTCTACTTTATCTCTATAAAGTAATTATTACAATATAAAACAGATTGAGGGGCATGACCAAAAATATTGCATTTTATTTTGTAAGTTGAAATGCTTTTGAAGCGTTTTTCTTTTCCCTCTACCTTTCTTGAAAGAAAGGAGAAGAAAACTACTTCAAAGCATTGGTAGCATCAGTCGACCGCAATCTGTATGTACCAAAGATTTATATAACCTCAAATTGAATCTATATCGAATGGATATCGATTCGATGTAGATTCGATTTGAGATTATCTACCAAATACCACTGTAATAATGTTATGTATAGCTTTTATAATAAATGTTATGGCTAAAACATAAATTTCTACACTATTTCTTTTGAATTATATTAATAAATATTAGGATTAAGGGTGAACGAGTGATTTTTTTAGCCTCGAAAAATATTCGAAATCGTGGACACGATTGAATCGAAATCGATCTTTAAATTGATATAATTTCGACAAATGGTTTCGATATCGAATTGATATCGATTCGAAGTTTATTTCTCACTGGGAACTCGTTTACCGCAGTCTGTAACGCTCGCACGTCTTTCTCGAACGCGGTAAGCTTCTCGTCTGACTCGTTGATCTCTCAAACTTTTAACGCACACTGATCCACGTATAGTTTGTTAACCGCGTCACCGTCAGTCTCAGATTGCGCTACGCGACGAATCTTGCGCGATCTTGCGTCAAAGTCCGTAGCGGTGCGACACAGAGCTTTTTCGCGCACGAAATTTCTCATTAATCCGCTCCAATGATGGTACAAAATGGAGTTTGTCGCGTCTTCGCTGTGCTCGAATAATCCTTTGTTAATCGGCATTTCGACGCTGACTGAACGGATCGCTGTTGCACCGTTTAATTTATAATAAGTCCGGCTTCGCGAAGTTCCTCGATGATCGACATGATCTCGTTGTCGTGGGCATTGTTGCCAGCGTGGCGCGAAACGTCGAGCAATCGGAGACGATCCACCAGCTCGTTGGGGTCGTCCCAGTGCACGTAGTCGATCTTATTGTCGGTTAGCGTCATCGCGCGAGGCATGAATAATCCCTTTCCAGATTTTTTCTTCCTGGATTCGACAGATATTAACGGTGCGATTACCTGTTTATACTTGTATCCCTTATTGCTCAGTAATTGAGCATGTGCATTGTGATTGTGTTTATGCGCGCTTGTCGTCAACAGGATGCTCTTGTACTTTTGCATGTCGTCCTCCGTGTAGATGTCGTCATCGGGCATTTTCTTGAAGATCAACTCGTAAAGACCAGGTGTGCAATGTATCGTACGCCGTCAATAATTACGTTATCCGCGTTGTCCACCTCAAAACGTTTGTTGCCGAGCATCATTCCATCGTTGCCGAAATAAACGCCGTACACAGTGTCTATACCGCTCTCTTGATCGCCGCTCAAAACAGGCCCAATGTACTTTTGGCTCAGTGGACCCAAGTGATCTCGCAACGTTTCTTCAAACGTTTCTCGACCCTCCGCTGTTTGCAACTGCTTTCGAACGAACGTCGTGAGAGAATCGTCCGTGCTTTCAGAAACATCATCGCTCGCGAGTAATTCTGACATTGTAGGTGGTACGGTTTGCGTCGTCGCGGACGGTGTAGAGGTTATCAGTGCAGGTACATTCAGTGGAGCAACTTTCGATCGTTTCGATTTAAGAAATTTAAGCGGCGTCGATCCGAAGCGATCCGATGAAGAGCATAATCGTTTCCTCTTTCTCTTCGGTGTAGCATCCTCCTCCTCCTCCTCGCGCTGCTGAACGGATAACGTTTCCATCCCCGCGTCAGCAACGCTTTCCGGCTCCTCCT
This sequence comes from Temnothorax nylanderi, assembly GCF_030848795.1. Taxonomy (NCBI): domain Eukaryota; kingdom Metazoa; phylum Arthropoda; class Insecta; order Hymenoptera; family Formicidae; genus Temnothorax; species Temnothorax nylanderi. The sequence goes on along the minus strand of NW_027249503.1, from coordinate 118,840 downwards.
TCACCGCGATCGAGTTGTCGACGATCTTTTGCAGCGGTCCGATGAGAGGCTTAAAGTGCGTGTCTAACTCAATGTCCTTCTCGATCTTACCGGTCTTCAAAGCGCGAAGTTTCTTGCGAATCGAATCACTCGTTTTCGCAATCTCTTTCACGATCTTCTCACGTTCGCAAATATTCTTGCTCCCGTCGATCGCGGCCATCGCGGAAAAAAAGCAGAATGTCGATCTCTATAACGCTAACGTTTCACCTCCGACGAGGTATCGGCAACGACTGATCGCTTTTACGGTATCGCGAACACGTTAAATCTTTTTCTGTATCGACCGTTCGAAAGCGCGCTGTCCTTGTCTATCACCGCGAATTCGTACTTTTGTTGCCAACAATCGTGACACAACGCGCAAAATTCATCGTACGGCATGTCGGTATTTACGTGATCGTTGTACACGTGTTTCAAATTGGTACCATTCTGCTTGAACAGGATCAGCAGATTCGCGTTGTCGCGTATCAGATGTTTAGGTATTCTCGCGTACGTCTGACAGAGATAAAAGCAGTCGACGCTCGAGTGCCTGCCCATTGAGAAATACTCTTTCACAGCGTCTTGCTTATCGCACGCCACGTCATCGAAGACGAAGATCGAATTTGGACGCGCGTCGCTCGGTGGAATGACGTCACTGTTATTGGAGAACGTAAAGAACGTTTCAAAGCATTTGTAGCGTCAAGTGGACTGTAGTCTTAGTCATACGTACCTGGAAAACCTGCAATATTTCTGAATTTGTTTTCTATGCTGATTCTTTTATTTATTGTAGGCCACTGTATTAAAATAGGTACCAATTTTAAGACACAGTTTATCCATGTAGTAATGCAATTAAAAACAGTTGATGTTGCTACATCAAATTTACCCCCAATTTGGGCCATAGATATTTGATGTGCCAAATAGTATAAAGCTATTTGTTGCACTTTTTGGGGTTGCATAAATTCATATCCTCCAGTATATACCTAGAATTATATCCAAATTATATTAAAAATGTTTAATTTTTATTACAAAATTTAAATTAATATAGAAGAGAAATATAGTAATTATTAAATTTTCAAGGTGTGACTAAATACTGCATTTAAAACAAATTGTGCGTTATTAATACAATATTTCTAATTATACAATCCGTTTAAAATATAATTGGAGCAATTAATATCTAGACAGTGCAAATTTCCAGGAACATCCTTAGGATGTTAGGACGTCTTCTGGATTCTTTAAGATCTGTGCTGTTTGGATACTTGCTATATAAATGTTATGACATCAAGCATTCATTAAAGGTGTTATCAGAATAGCTATCTGTCACATTTCAGTAAACACCAACTAGCAGTAACATTCCATCAATATATTTTTAATTGGTGTTTACTGGGATTCACTAATTTTTTAAGGAATATAATTATTATAGAAAATTTAAATTCGCAGACAGCACAAAAGAATTTTTAAAAAATTTAGAACATCTTTTGGACTTTTGTGCTGTCTAGATTATTACCTTTTGTATTTCATTTTGTTGCATTACTAATTGTAATAACTGTTGAAACGTCTCACGTTTTAACCTGAATGTCATAAAAAAAAGTCGTTTTCCGTATATAAATCTACCCACATTTCAGAATAAAGTCCAGGACGAGTATGATGTTGTCTATTTTTTATAAATAATAATATACGTTGTTTCTTTCTTGCATTGCTTACACAAAAGAAGTGTCTATACATTTCCATTACAGATACTCCTTCATCTTCGTCATCATATATTTCATTTATTAATATTAATAAACACGTTTTAAGACTCATGTTTTTATTTACAGCTCTAAGGAAAACCGACACGTTAATTAGCTACCGCGTCATGTGTGCAGAAGCCATAACAAATTGGTTATGTTCAGCAGAAAAAGCAGCTCAATGAGCACTTAGTAATTATTGAAATATTTTTTTAGACCTTTGATAGATCCAAAAGAACATAACAATCAAGAGAAATAATTAATAAGCGCTCACTGAGCCGTTTACTCTGCTGAACGCAACCAATATCTTTGAACTGTTTGAAAATCGCGTTAGCGTCCATTTTTGCGTTAGCAATGGTACATGGTAGTGGTACATGTACCAGAATAAGCTCCGCCCCTACCAATATCAACCTTGGTACATGTACCAAACAATCGCCAAAAGTCGCTTATAAGTAGAGAACATAAGCGTAGCATAAGACCGCTAAACCCCAATGAGCATCCAGCATAATGTCACCATATTAATTTACATAAGATGCTCATTGGTCCAGCGGTCTTATGCTATGTTTATGCAGCCTATGCAATTTTGTGTGCGACGGCCTTTACTGCTTAAGATTTTCTATGTACCCGGGCCCTAAGTTATCCATACAACAAAAATTCTGTTTATTAAGATTATTGTGTCCACGATGCTAGAAATCACTCCGAGATTTCGAACGGAGAAAGAATTGACCAATCACATTTGAACAATTCGGTCAATTGACCAATGCGATTGGTCAATTCTTTCTCCGTCCGAGATATATCTCGGAGTGATTCTAGCTCTGTGGACACAAGGCTTTAATGAATAGATTTTTTTGCTACATTAATGTGTTTTCGTAACAGTATTACAAAATGAGACATTATGAAAACATCACGTCTTATTAAAGCGACGAACCTTTCGTATACAAACGGATGTATTTATTATTACAGAGTATATAAACAGCAACTAATATATTGTAGCGTATGGTAAACTCACCATTTTAATAATTATTTACCATACGCCACAATCGGAATATAGAAGATTGTACGATCAAACGAACTTACCTAAGTGATGTTCGATCGTGATTATGCTAGTCGTCTTGTCCGAATAGATCAATAGGTAGTAACGCCAGTTGCTCGATCCATCACAGTATTTTAAATTCCCGCTCAAATTTTGTGCCCCCATCTATAGAGGGCAGGTCCGTTTCCTCATGACCTCATTACATTTGAAAGCCAACAAATTGCATATCAAATAGATCAACAGAGTTGGGAATAAAAGGGTGGGTTTGATCTATTCGGACAAGACGACTAGCATAATCACGATCGAACATCACTTAGGTCAGTTCGTTTGATCGTACAATTATGCTGCATCGTCTTGTCCTCTAGATCAATAGGTAGTTGTTTAAAGTTAGATGCAATTTGTATTTGAGTACAACTCTTAGAACTTAGGCTATTAGTAAAAGGCTCTGAATTAACCATAGATCTAGCCACACTCGTATTTTCCATTACTGGCTGCTTGTAAGATCGTGCAAACACGCTCGATTTCGGTGTCCAGCCTGCCGTTTTTCGAATTGTTTCAATGTCTACCTTTCTTCGAAACGCTGCCGATGTAGCGGCATGTCTTATACTATGTAAGCCAAATTTATCTACATTTATTCCACTTTTGGCCATTACGTTTTTAAGCCATCTACTAACTGACTGCGTTGTCGCAACACGATGTGGCTTTTTATATGTCAGCAACAACCTATCTTCGTTCTGACCTCTAATACCTGCCGAGCGTTCTATAGTGACGTAGCCCGGTTGTCATACATAAAAGCGGGTGATCTTTGAAGAACGGTAACTGTAACCTCGGTTGGGTTCTTCTTGGACCTGATATCTTTATTTGATCTAATATTTTTATTCTTATTTCTGTATCTACTTCTTTTTTTTTATATTGCTGATTCTTATCTTTGTAAGTGTTTGTACTCTTTGTACCATAACTAAAGCCAACAACATGACTAGTTTCTTAGTTAATAATTCAAGCGATAGTGTCTCGTGGCCAGAGCATCTTCAAATAACCTAATACTTGGTCAGGAATCCAAATTTCCTCGTATTTCGGAGCCTAACCCGAGAAAAAATAATTTTGACTAATTATATATGATCATACATTATTGTTTATATGATCAGATCCGAAAATTGGCCAGGTCTGACCATGCATGCTCATACAAAATCATATCAACGGTCATATCTATTCATATTTGACCATTAAAATATAAAAATATAAAATTTATTTTTCTCGTTAAACATTATTTTATTGCCGAAAATCTTTATTATGTGCAAGCTTAATTAATTAAATTTATATTGTACTTGAAAAATTTGCTGACCACCGCTGGATTTGAACCTGGAACCCCTGGATCTTGAGTCAGTCACCTTACGTACTGTGCTACAACGTTAATTAATAAAGACGTTTCGTATTGTACTACATATGTTACACTTATTGTTAGCAGATGTACGGAAGGTGTCAGACATAGATACTGTATAGTTTTCTAACAATATAATTTAATTCTACAAAAATGTAACAAATAATTGGATTAAAAATTATATTTTTCCGTAGTTTTTTCCGTAGTAGTAGATTGTTTTGTGTGCCGCTTATTGATATTGGAACATCATGTGTTTTACCTGGGTTCATGCACTCGGTTCTTCTTGGGATAGTAAAACAACTTATTAAATTGTGGTTTGATAAAAAAGGTCCTTGGAATATTTAAAAAAAAGAGTAAAGATATTGATAATTTTATCACAAGTATACGACCACTGCAATCATTTTGTCGATTACCAAGACCTTTAACATATTATTAATTTTATAATGCATCCGAAAATTACAATTTTTTGTTATTTTATTCTCTTATAGCTCTTATTGATCATTTGCCTAATGAATATTTTCAGCACTGGATGATGTTAGTTATAGCATTGTTTAATTTACTTCAAAATCAAATTACACAGTTTGATCTTAAACAATCAGATATTTTACTTAAATTATTTGTAAAACAATTTGAAAAACTGTACGGCATGGAACGGATCAAGTTCTAACTATAATAGGCTTATCGTATAGCTAATTGGACCAATTTTATATATAGTAAAAGTGTTTTTATTTTTTCGTAATATAACTTCGTTGTTTATTGAATATAAATATAAATATAAATATGAGCGCCGCGTGTGTGTATGTGTGTGTGTGTGTGTGTGTGTGTGTGTGTGTGTATGTATATGTATATATGTGATATATGTACATGATACCCTGAAGATATATATATTATATAGTCATACATGAATTCATATATATATACAGTCAGGTATGAGTCAGGCTTGATTAGGTCTAATCATATATGAATCTGTACCTACTCATACGAATTAGAATATATTAGTCATATCAGCATAGAAATGGTCAGATCTAAATACGCACAATTATATATGGATATATATCCAGTTATATATAAATTTACATATAGTCAGGTGCGAGTTCATATTAGCCAGTCATGATTAGATAGAATCATACATAGATTTAAATATAGTCATATATGAATTCATATACAGTCTGGTATGAGTCAGGCTTGATCAGGTCTAATCATATATGAATCTGTACCTACTCATACGAATTAGAATATATTAGTCATATCAGCATAGGAATGGTCAGATCTAATCGTATATGGATCCATATATAATCATACAAGGAGCAAGATGTAAATATACATGATCATAAATATACCCATATATATTCATTTATGATTCTATACATAATCATATACAATTATATATGATTAGTCAAAATTATTTTTTCTCGGGAAGGCCGTAAATTAGCTACACCCCGAAAATTTCTTCTAATTAGGTGTTGTCCTATTATTCCCTCAGCGATTAACGCCAAAGCTGATCGGTACAAGTTTAGTGTACCGTATGTTCTTACCCGATTTTGGCAACGCGTTAGGAATTTAAGAATTCTCACGACCGACGCTTGAAAAGAACAGATCTTCTCTTGGCCGAAGTTCCACCATAAGTTTAATGGTTTCTGATATTGTTTAATTGATCCATCCGATAAAGATGCTATCATTACTGGGATGGAATGTTGAGAAACGCCTTTTAAGACAAACGCTTGCCCGATAATCTCCCTGCCACCAGGGAAAGCGACGCTCGTAACGGATGATGTTGCCTGCAATTATTGAATTAATAAAACCTTTTTCGGGATGAACCTAATCAGTTATGTAATAAGTAATTTATATATATATATATATATATATATATAGGGGATATCACGCCTGTGTAGGTCAAAGAGGGTACAATCAGAACCCCTTCAGCCCTTTCAGAAATTATTTTTCTAATTGTTTGTAAGATAAACACGAACAGAGGAAAAGCGTAAAATATAGGCTAATCCATGGTATCGTAAACGCATCTATCGCCCACGCTTCTGGATTTCTATGCCAGGAGATAAACTTTTTACATCTCGAATTCACCTGCGAAAAGTAAACAAGTTTATATCAAATTTTCCGAATGACAATTCTACTCTTTTGTACGCCCAATCCGCTAATTTGGTTTTCGCTCTGTATAACCCTCGATTCTGTACCTGCGTCTTTATTATCGTTAGAACTAATGTAGGATGCAAAATCCACAGATTGCGGGTTTCGCACCGTTACCAAATTTCTTTAGATAACTTCGACAACTACGGAAACTGAATATTACCCATTCGGTTTCTATATACGACAATGCTATTGTACTGTTAATGCGTTGTAATATTTCGCACGAGAGTTTATCTTTAGCGAAACATTTTAACCCATAAAATATGGCCTTTAACTCAAAAAAGTTAATGTGCTCTTCACGTTTCTGATTACTCCAGAACCCGTGTGTCCTTTCTCCATCACAGGTAACTCCCCAGCCAGTAAGGGATGCATCGCTGAAGATTTCCATCTCAAATTGATCCTCTCTTATCGAGTTCGCACACATCAATATGTTGTCCCCCCATTATTTTAAATCCGGAATTATTTCTACCGAAAACGTATGTCTCTATCGTAATCTCCATTCGATTTTTGTTTTGCTAAGAATTTTCCTCTGTCCAAATTCTTTGTGTACAAAGACTCGTATCTTATCGCAGAGCACACGGCTATCAAGACTTCAATAAAATCTGCTTCCTGATTTTACAACTACGAATATGCTGAAAATTTCTTTGCTAGTGTGCGAGAGTGCGCGGATGCGCGATTGATGGCGCGAGGAAGACGACCACGAGGAAAGCGGTTCACACAAGTCAAATACGTATAAGTCCAATAAAATAAGTATATTATAATAAAGTCTCAGTATATACAATGGATACAGTGTTCCTTTACTTTTAGCAAAGCAAGAAGCCGTAAACGCGCGCACAGATGTTAGTACGGCATGCAGCGGTGGAGAAAGCGGATTCGCGAAGCGCGATAGCGAGGAGCGAACTCAATGCGGTGTACACAGCGGTGTTAACTAGCGTAGTTAAGCGGTTTAGCGAGCGTTGATTCTATGCGATTGACTTTCGACAAAGAGCCGGGTGCGCGACGAAGCAAGCTCTTTTATACGGGAGCTTCTTCTCGCAATAACCAATTGTTTCGAAGCGTTGGCGGTGACCTCCTATTTTTCCTTGTGATTGGCGGCAAAGGGCTATGACACGCATTGAGTCGCACCTGATTGGCAATCGGCTGCCTACGTCACCGCATCGCGTCGACGCGAGACGAAACATTTCTTACCAGCCGTTAGCAATGTTGTTGTTTGTCACACCGGTGACTGTTTATAGCGTGGGTTTCTCCATCGCGCAAGGACATGAAAACAGCGTTCTGGAAACGTTTTGAGTTATCGATTGCGAAATGCCTTTAGAGAAACCCACGTTATAATGCAAAGTATTCAGAACTTACATATTAGGATTAGGATGTTGTTGAAACGATGAACTTATAATACAGAGAAGGCACGCGCATTGTGCCCTTTCATTTGACGAGACAGATGCACGCTACGATGCACTCGTGATCTCAAACAGCTAGATTGTATATCTGAATCCTTTTTTTCCTTTATCAACTTTACACAGAATTCCTCCGAATTAAAACAAAAGCCAAAAAATATCTCTCGAAGGTACGAGCTTGCATTTTCTTAGATTTAGGGTCAGACCTGCTTTTAATAACTCTTTAGTTTCCCTGACGTTTTTTATGACACTCTTGTGCTGATTTCCTAACAAGGGAACATCCTCTAGATAGAATACTGACAAAAACCCTTTCGACCTCAACCGCTGAGCTATCGGTTTCATTACCTTAGTAAACACGAACGGAGTCGTACACAAACCGAATGGAATGCAGTTAAACTCGTACAATTTGTTTTTTAAAAACTAAATCGGATATTTTCTACATGATTTTTACCGGAATCAAGAAATATGAATTTTTGAGATCTATTGACGCCATGAATGAATCTTTACGTATTAATCGCATGGTCGTCTTTTTATCCTCCATTTTAAAATGCGGTGCCGAGCTAAACGAATTTAGTTCTTTTAGGTTAAGGATAAACCGCACGTCGCCGTTGGGTTTAGGAGTTGAAAGTATAGTGTTTTTGATCAGTTTACAAATCTCAGATTTACAAGCAACCTTTCCTTGAGTTGTCAATCTCGATTCCATACTTTTTAATCGTGAATGTGGTCGCCTCTCAAATGGGATAATATAACCCTTTATACCTTACAAAATAAACGGATCGTTAGTCAGTTTTTCCGCACGCCGTGAAAACCTTCCGCACTCTTTCTGCTATTCTCACTCTCTTGTGTTGTTTTTGGATCGAAAGTCTCTCGATTTCTGTCCCTTCCGCTGAGTGCCCCTGTAACTTATCTCGGAAGTACGGCGCCTGTTTGATCTCTGGAACTAGCTGCGAAGAAAAAGAAATCGCTACATATAACCGCGCATCGACGAGCGTAATCAAGTCGTTTCAAGGCAAGGACATGAACTTTTGTTCAAGTATCCGTTCTGTCTGGCTGGTCGTGTGCGACGACCGAAATCTGCGATTCTCTTCTCAAGACTCTGTACCGAAAATCTTACAATGTCCGCCCCTTTGCTTGACCAAATCTTTGGAAAATTTTTCCATAGTTGGCCGCTTTGATTTTCGGAAAATTTTTTCCCGAACAACAGTGTAACGACTAAGCTTTCCCCAGCGATGTGTTTCACGGTGGGATTTAGTCCCGGAATAATATGATTACCTTATTTTGGACATATCGTGGTGTAAGTCTGACAAGATCCTACCAGCATCTGCAAACCTTCGACAAATTTTGCCGTATCAATTATTTGGTCGGTACTCTTTTCCGCCTTTAGCACCTCCGTTAATGCTCGATATCGTTAATGCCGGCTCCCAGCTGATTTTTGGGCCCGATATTGGTAGGAATCCTACTTTACCGCCAGCAATGACAACGCGGCTTTGACTTTGGGGTTAAGTTTTGGCGCTTTAGTGAGACGGCAATTACCTATTGACGGATATTTCTCTTGAGGCTCACGCTACTGTTCTTCCGGTAGACCAAGCCTCGGCAAAAGCTTACTCGCGAGCAGCCTTGAAGGCGCGAGGAGTGGGGAATCCGTACGCATTTGTCTCGTTATCGAGCATTGTCTCCCGCGAAAGCTTTCTCTCACGCACTGCAGACACGATTCATAGATATTGTTTTGTCAAATTATTGAGTTATATTTTCCCTATTTTATTTCGTTTTTATTAACGTTATAATTGTATTTTTATTTTATGTAAATAATTTATGTGATTATAATTCTAATTACGTCTATTTTTTACAATAATTTGTTTAGCATTTTTAAAATGCGTCGATCGAATGAAAGTTCGAAATCCCAATTAAAAGATAAATGGGAATTCGATTACCTTTTTGTTTTAGCAGGCAATTCTGTACAATGTCTTGTTTGCGGATTTGAATTATCAAATTCAAGAACGTTTGTAACGATGCGCCCCTTTCAAAGGTATCGCTCCCGGCGAACACCCTCCGGATGCCGCCCGACCGATCCTCCGTCGGGCGAGGACAGGGCGCGGTGCGCCCACCTTTTTTAAACGTACCAAAAGTACCGTGTGCGCGAGCAAAAGCGCGGCACCGGTACCTCCTCCCGCGCGGCTCCGACAAACGCCGACGGGAGCCGATCCGCGCCGAAGACGAGCGCGCGTACTCGTACCCCCGCGCGGCTTGCCTGAGGTTCGGCCTCCCTCCCACCGAACCCGCCGCGCCGGGATATATAAGACGGCGTTCCAGCGAGAAGAGGCACTTCGTCTCCGCTCCAGCGTTCCGCTATCTCCGACGAAGCCTACCGAATCTTAGGGCGACACACCAAACGGGGTTCAGTACTCTGCGCCTCGACCGAGAGCTCTCGCGTGTCCCCGACCTCCGTCAACCGAACTCCCGACGGCAACGGGGTCGAGCACGCTCGGCCTAGTAACGAGTTCTCTTGCCACCGAAGCCCCGGGCTCCTGAATCCTACCGACCGGCCAGCTTGCACCTGACCGGCAGCTCCGTTGTAAATATCGCGTCCCGTCGTTTCTTGTAATACCGCGCCGTGTGCATCCACACGTTACCCCGCTGATACCGCGTTACCGCGCCGCGTGCACCTGCATGATACTCCGTTGTAGATATCGCGTTCCGTTATGTCTCGTAATACCGCGCCGTGTGCACCTGCACTATACTCCATTGTAAATATCGCGTTCCGTCATTTCTAGTAATACCGCGCTATGTGCATTTGCATTTTACCCCGTTGATACCGCGTTCCGTCATTTCGTGATACCGCGCCGTGTGCACCTGCACAGTATCTTCTGTATGTACAATATTGAATAAACGTTGTCGTGTAAGTCATATCTGGTTACTGTCTCTGGGCCTTCTATCGAACTCCTGATCCGGCGAGCTAGTCCGCGTTCGATTCATAAGGCAGGCCGTTACACGTTTAATATTAGAAGGCATTATGTAACAAAACACAAAGATTTGGCAAAAATTAAAAATGAAGATCGCCGAAAATTGATCAAAAACTTAAAAGAAAATATGTGTCAAACAACAACGTCAGAACCTCGTCGTTGTGAAATAAACGTGCAAAGGCAAAGTTTAATTGCTTCATATTCCGTGGCACTTAAAATTGCAAAACATAAAAATACATTTACTGACGGGGAGTTGTGCCATTAAAATGGCAAAATGTTTCGGTAATACCGACGCTGAGACAAATTTTCAAAACGTTTCATTATCCTGCAGAACGATATCAAGAAGAATAGCCGACATTGATAAATATTTAGTAAAAAGATTAAAATTTTTAATAGAAAATAGTCAGTACTATTCTTTTTGTTTGGACGAAAGTACGGATATTAGAGATGTCAGCCAGTTAATCATTTTTATAAGGATTGTTCAAAACGATTTTACCGTAAACGAAGAAATGTTATCTTTGGTTCCCTTGCATGGAACTACCAAAGGTAGTGACATTTTTAATGCATTTTACGAAACAGCTAAGAAATTTAACGTAGATTTTTCCAAATGCACAGCTATAGTCACAGATGGAGCAAATGCTATGGTTGAAAAAAATATAGGTTTTTGCGGTTTTTTAAGAAAACATGAAATCATGTGTCCGATAATACACTGTCTAATCCACCAGGATGCTTTGTGTGGCAAAATCATAAAAAATTCTGAAGGTTTCAAAATTGTGACAAAAATAACTAATTTTATTCAAGGAGGAAATAAATCTCTCACGCACCGAAAATTTGAAGCGTATTTAAAAGAAGTCCATGCCGAATTTCACGATTTGCCACTACACAGCGATGTTCGGTGGTTAAGTGCAGGGAAATGCCTGCATACATTTTTCTACATTAGAAAGGAGATACTCGAATTTTTAAAATTAGAAATAAAAACAGATACATCTGAATTTGAAAAATTATTATCCAATCCTAAAATAATTAGTGAAATAGCTTTCATTACTGATTTAACTAAGCACATCAACGAACTCAATTTGAAATTGCAGGGCAAAAACAAAACAATTTCTGATTTAATTTACTGCATAAATGGATTCAAAAATAGATTGAACCTATTTAAAATCGAAATTTCTAAAGAAGAATTCGCGCATTTTCCTTGTTACGCACAAGTAAAACAAGAATTTCCTACTGAAAATTTTGCTTATTTCACTAAATACATTAAAGAAATTACCAAACAATTTAATGCTCGCTTTCAAGACATTTCTTATTTTCAACCTAATCTTTCTTTGTTTAATAATCCTCTTCTTGTTTCAGTTGAAGACCAAGAAATAGAATATAGATTAGAATTGTGCGGTCTGTTTTTAATAGATCGAAATGAACGTGGAGTTCAATTTTTCAAATTATTAGAAGAAGAAAAGTATCCTAAATTGCGAGATTTCGGGCTTAAAATGTAGGGGAGACCGGGGCCTAACCGTCAGTTTTTTTTCGGTGCCGATTTTTAACAAGAAAATAAATAATTTTAGTTAAATGTGGTATACCACTGTAAAGAGTGAACCTTTAGCTACAAAATTTATATAGAAAATTTTTATCTACGTCGCTTTGTTTAACCGGTATAGAGCAAAAACGACAACGGTGGAAAAATTGAAATCTAAAAAATGCCGGGGTTTAACCGTCACACTGCATTTTCAATACATATTCGTACATCTAATCCTGAAAAATGATAGGATACATCTTAATAATTGTTTTTTAAGAGAAAAATATAAAAATTTATTTAAAATTTTTATGCGAAACGTTATTAAAAAATAGTTACGAGGGTTTCTCTTTCCGCAGAAGTCACTCGCCCGACTTGTTTCACTCCTCGACGTCCGATGACTCTATTCGGTATCTGAACGGTTGTAATTCCCGTCTCATCCATATTCCATATGCAGTGAGCCTGGAAATGCCCGGAAATGCCTTGGAAATGCACCCGGACTGCTTACTGACGGATTAACCCCAAACACAAGTTTCAGGTTTGATCGCCCACGAAATATTAGACATCAACGATAATGAAAAAACTACACTGGATTCGTGTTCAGCATGCATTACTCTTTATAATCACGTACCTCGAGATTTGGAGAGCAAATATTATTGCAGATATTACAAAATTTCCACGCGCAGAAAATGTAACTTTCACCTTCCGAAAACACGTTTGCCCTCGTAAAAATCATAACACGGCAGGTAACCTGCCGAAACTCCGTTGGTCACATGGATACCATAAGCAGCGTTTACAATGTTAATAGCGAGTTCGCACAATATACAGGTTCCGAGATATTTGATTTGACGGTTCAACCCCGGCGACGGTTAGGCCCCGGTCTCCCCTACTCTATTTTTGGTTCTTCATATTTATGCGAAAGTGCCTTCTCTTCAATGAAGCAAATAAAAAGTAAAGAGCGATCGTCATTACAAGATTAACCAGTTTAATGCGCATTGCTACAAGTTCAATTCAAGTAAATTTAGAAGAACTTGTCGACGAAAAAGATAATAATCAATAAAAATAAAAAATGTGTTAATATTATTAAATGGACTAAATACAATTTACATATATTTTCAGTACGCTTTAAATGCAGATTAAATGCTTAAAATTAAAAAAGTAAAAAAAGGCTTAAAAATATAAATATCTAAAAAAATAAAAATTATTCTGGACTATTTAATATTTAATTCAATATAAATTAAATATTGATAGTTCTATATTAATTTAAAAAATGCGATCGTACGTTGAATCATAACTATATAACTATTATAACGATTCAGAAATATCTAATCGACGCAACGTGGCGCGACACACTCAAGTACAAGTATTTATTACTCCAACCGTGCGTGTACCGCTAGTGGGGGAGCGCTTCTTTTACCTATGTTCCTGAGTGCCGAGTTGAGTGGGTATGGTGGGGGTGCCGAGGCCTGCGGTAGACCATCTCGTAATTATCGGTTGTCTGTTTTACCGACCTCTCTGATGGGTGACTAGGGCGTGACGGATCTCGTAGATTCCGCTCGCCGCCCTCTTTGTCAAACCCGTACGCTGAGTTTGGTGACTCTCGCTTACTCGAGAGATCCGGACTGGAAAATGACGCATCTCGCGGGGTGACTAGGGCGTGACGGATCTCGCAGATTCCGCTTGCTGCCCTCTTTGTCAAACCTGTGCGCTGATTTTGGTGACTCTTGCTCACTCGAGCGATCCCAACTGGAACGTGACGCATCTCGCGGATAACGCTCACCGTTCCCTTCGTCGGATCACGCGCTCATTGGCTGCTCATCCCCCCACCCTTTATCCCCCCCATCGCTCGATACCTTTCTACATACGACCGGTATCTCAAGTGGCAATACCAGCAAAATAGTTGCACCCCTCTCAAACAACTTACACAATCAGTGAACTAATCTGGCCGTATTGCTCTCGGAAAAGAGGCAGGAGCCAATAAAATTAAAGAAGAAGAAGAAGGAGAAGCTCATTGGCTGCTGCTTCCTTCGTCTGGTTTAGGTTAAGTGTCTTCGACTAGAATGTGACGTTCGTCTGATATTATCAGCGATACGCTCACCATTCTCTTTGTCGGGACTGTTTCTCCTAGAGCGTCTGTTGTGACGAGATCTAGAGTTCTCGTCGAGGCGCCCAAGCGCATGTCACGAGGACGCGACTGTACTCGTCTTCCAGGCGTCGTAATTTACCCAAAAGGTGTCCCTCGATGTGGTTCTTCGTTTCCGCGAACTGCTGACGGATTCTTCTTCTGCTGAGCTCATCTTTTTCCTTCTTTAATGGATCTTAAATCCCTCGAACTTTTGCTACGACTGTCATGGATCGCACAGAAAGACGTAATGAGGTCATGAGTAGAGTTCCTCTAGTAAGAGTTAGGACACCCCGGTCTGACTCCTAATTGGTTCCGCCATTAATAGGGAAGACGTTAGTGGGAGTGAGACAAAGCTATAAGTGGGAGTGAGACAAAGACCCATGAAAAGTACGAGTGGGGAGGCTGTCTCTCTCGATCGTTCGCATAATTCCCCATTAATGGCGGACGGTGTCCTAACTCTTACTAGAGGAACTCTAGTCATGAAGAAACGGACCTGCCCTCTATAGATGGGGGTACGAAAGAGCGGGAATTTAAAATACTGTGATGGCTCGAGCAACTGGCGTTACTACCTATTGATCTAGAGGACAAGACGATGCAGCATAATTAGCATGGATCTCTAGCCAAGATGTACCTGCACAACAGAATATTTTATGTAAATAAAACAACTAGTGCACCCCGTTTGTATGCAAAAGACTTGTCGCTTTAATAAGACGAGAGGTGTTTACAATGTTAAATTCTATAATGCTGTTATAAAAGCATATCAATGTAAATAATAAATCTGTTTAAATAATCTGGCATTTTTATAAATGGGATAAAAATACGTTGATCATACCAAAATTTCACCCGAGATACTGCATATAAATGACATAATACATTTCTTAACCTTACAGAACTTGACATTATAAAAACTTTTTGTCTTATTAAAGCGACAAGATTGTATATATACAACAAACAATACATACAAACAATATGCATTATTATAGTACATATATACTCCGTGATAAATTCCATAATACTCTTATGAAAATACACGTTAATATAGGCAATAAATCTATTTAAATGAACAAACTTTTCCATTAAGTGGAATAACAATATATTGATGCTGCCAAAATTTTGCGATGGAGAGACATACTGCATGTGTAATTGGCATGTCAGATTTTTTAATTTTACAGAATTCGACTTCTAAAACTTTATTACTCTTTGCACAGTAAAATGCAATTTTCAATTTCACATGTTCCTCTTTTCATAACACAAAAGATATTTATAACGCCAGAGTCTGTAATTATAAATGTCTTTTGACTTATGAAAGAAGAAGTAAAAATGAAAAGAGTAAGGTTAATATTTCATGTTAAAATGTTGTTTCTTTTACTGTCGTTAGTATCCTCACTAAATATAGGCGAGTTTTTAAATTCATCGATTGATAGATCGCATTATGCGCAAATGCAGCTTTTACAGAGCAAAGTTGCCTTTGCGCATAATGCAATTGATCAATCGATGAATTATAAAACTCGCCCTATATACAATGCACAAAGTAAGAGCTAAGGAGATCGAACTTCATAGCGCGCGAGTAGAAAAAGTGTTTTCGATTCGTGGAACCTAATTGAGAGAGAGTCCGCTGAAGGGAATGGTTTCTTACCGATGGACGCCATTTGTAAAGCAGTGTCATGGACGTCGTGGTGTCAGCTGTATACGTTGCGTCACTGGTCGCTGTACATGTTTGTTGTTCCGATTTGCAATTATAAAGCCAAATAAACTGAGAAAGCATTAAAAAGAAGTCTCTTTTATTGCGTGCATCGTGTTATAACGTGATCCGACAGCAGGAGACGGAAAATATCCACGTCAAAAGCAATAAAACAAAAACGTAAGTAATGAAAGTAAACAAGTAAACTTGATTAAGTAAAAGTGAATAATGCATAGTATTTTTTCAGTCGTATAATGGAAGAAAGCTCAAATAAAGTAGAGCATGAGACAGATGAATTGAAATTCAAATATTTGCAAAGAAATTTGAATTTAGTCGAACAATGCATGTAACAATTTGTTTAAACCATCGTAGAATTTTCAAAAATTGTCATAGAATAACGAACTAAATTGCATTAAAAAGTTGAAAGTTTCTGCTTTTCAACGATACTTTGATCATTTCTGTACGATGATTCGTTCAAAAGATATGACATTTTTTGTGCGCGCGTGCGACGCTTTAATTTATTTGACGTCTGTCAGCGCGCTCCGTTTTACCGCGCAGCGCATATCTTGCAAAATTTATTACGTGAAAAGTATTGCTTGTACAAAAAAAACTTATAGAATATTTTTTGTAGAGAATTTTATAAGCTACAAATTTTGTAATAACTATTTTTGCCGTAGGACTAATGAATAAAGAAATATTCGCGAAAAACTGTTTTTTTTTTACCTTTGACCCTCTGTAAAATTTTTAGCAGGGGTCACATCGATAGGGACTTTTCACATATTGTTTTTAACGACGAAATAACGGTCTATGCAAAAATTTAGCTACATGTGAATTATTCCGCAGATTTGACATTTTTTTGTTTAATTTCCCTGTACTATAATACCAACGTTTTGAGGCAATCCTCGCACACTGTGGGTTGCTTACCGTCTCCAAATTTGGCAAATCTCGGGCCTTTCCTGGCAACGTATCCAGCAATATAACTTAACACATAGTCGAAAGTCGTGCACAGGAAGTAGTCATGACCGTCAAGCTCAGAAGCAGCCGCTGCTAAAATATCGACACTTTTGCCTCTGTCTAATATAGTGTCGATCTGATCCAGCCACTGCTGTTGCCTTTTTGCGGGATCTTTTCTTTAATACTCAAAAGAACATTCATAAGTTCTCCGCCAGATACGTTACAACCTTTTAGCGGTTTTACTAGCAAATATGTTGACACTAGCTTATACATTTGAATGAAAAGCTGAGAGTTTGACCAATTCGTTGGACCCACAGCAAAGCCGCCTTCATACCGAAAAAGCGCTGAAATAAAAGATTACGATTTTGTCGATTTTATGCAAACTACATTGTGTTAATTCCGTAAGTTTAAAAGTAAAATGATTGTATACCTCTAGATTGTCTTGGTTAAGACTGCAGTCATCAAATATATAAAATTGCACTTCTGTATCAAAAAAGTGCAAATTTCTAGGGCATTTAAGAATACTTTTAATCCATAGCATATTGATTCTGTTATAAATTCATAATCTCTTTTTTTTAGCTTTCTTCTCCCATGCTTACAGATATTGCAGGAAGTCTTCTATGTCCTATATCAGTGAAAAAAGAGCTCGAAATTAATAATTGTTCTTGTGCAACGTATTTATAGAACACTAGCTGGTTACCCGGGCTTCGCCCCGGAGGACATATGTAATAAGACACGCAAATAGTCTCTCTCTCTCTCTCTCTCTCTCTCTCTCTCTCTCTCCTCCTCTCTCTCTCTCCTCTCTCTCTCTCTCTCTCTCTCTCTCTCTCTCTCTCTCTCTCTCTCTCTCTCTCTCCTCTCTACTCTCTCTCTCATCTCTCTCTCTCTCTCTCTTCTCTCTCTCTCCCTCTCCTCTCTCTCCCTCCCTCCCTCCCTCCCTCCCTCCCTCCCTCCCTCCCTCCCTCCCTCCCTCCCTCCCTCCCTCCCTCCCTCCCTCCCTCCCTCCCTCCCCTCCCCCCTCCCTCCCTCTCCTCTCTCTCTCTCCCTCCCTCTCTCTCCCTCCCTCTCTCTCTCCAGAGTGTAGCTGGTCAGATAGGGGAGATGTTTGATGACAGCAAACTATATTTCACATATGCGGCGCCAGATATTATTGCAAGATCCCTCGCAAAAATCAAATCCAATGCAATTGGCATAGATGGAATATCGCTAAAGCTTATTGAAATGTGTCTGCCGAACATTATGCCGGTGGTAGAGCATGTATTTAATTTTTCTTTGATGCATGGCATATTTCCGGGGGCTTGGAAGACTGCAACAATCACTCCTATAGCAAAGGTAAAGCATCCGACTTTAGCGCAGCATTACAGGCCGATATCCATTTTGCCAACTATCTCTAAAGCCCTTGAAAGAATTGTATCGGATCAAATAGTACAGTACTTAGTAGATAACGATTTGCTGGATGAGTGTCAATTCGCATATAGAAAGAACTCGTCGACTCAAACATGCATCATAAGAATGTTGGATGAGGTGAGGCAGGCGGCGGACTCCAGGATGGTCACTGTCTCTGTCTTCTTCGACTTCTCTAAGGCATTTGACAGGGTTCAACGTGGGATTCTCATCGGTAAACTCAGGGACATGGGCTTCTCGGAGTCTGTGCTCAGTTGGATTGAATCCTACCTGACTGATAGATCGCAGGCAGTCCGCGATCAGTTTGGAGATGTGGTCTCTTCTCTGGCACGTGTTAAGGTTGGAGTACCTCAGGGTTCCGTTCTTGGACCGCTATTGTTTGTTCTCTACATTTCGGATATTAAGAAAATTTTGCGACACTGTAAACGAAATTTTTATGCGGATGATCTACAAATTTATTTGCATTGTGAGCCGAGGCACTTAAGAAATGGTATCCAGGAGGTAAATGAGGACGTTGAGGCAATAGTACAGTGGGCGAAACGAAATGGACTACTACTGAATCCAGATAAGACGCAGGCCATCATCTTTGGGTCGGCAAGATACATAAATTCTATACAGCTAGAGAGACTCCCGAGTATCATGGTGAGCGGAGTTGCGGTGGATTTCTCCTGCGATGTGAAGTATCTGGGAATAAATATATCCAACACTCTAACGTGGGACAAAAATGTTACAAACACTGTCAAGAAGATGCAATCTAAACTATATCAACTCAAGATATCTAAGCACCTGTTGCCAGAGGCATTGAAAGTAAGATTGATTGTTTCGCTGATTTTTCCGCAACTGGACTATTGCTGTGCAGCATATACAGATATAACTGCGGAACTAAACTCAAGATTGCACAGGGCATTGAATGCCTGTGTAAGATTTGTGTACAATGTTAAAAGAGATGAACATATTACGCCTTATTATCACAGATTGTGTTGGCTCAAGGTGGATATGAGAAGAAGCTATTTTGTGGGATGTCAACTAATTAACATTATACGTACACACCAGCCGAGTCTCCTCTACAATTGTCTCACATTTAGGTCTGCCGAAACATGTAGGAGTACGAGAGCTGCTGAGGATCTTCTATCTCTCCCCCCCTGTAGAACAGAGCTGTTCAGGCGATCTTTCAGATCTTGCGCGTCTAAACTATGGAACGACCTTCCGCCGGATATTCGGGATGCTCAATCAAAGAGTAGTTTTAAGGATAAGTTTCATAAATATCTCCTGCGGATGTCTGGGATAGATTAGACGCGTGACCGCTCTAGTTGTTTTGTGTCGGACGCACGTTAGCCTAAGCCATATACTGTTCTGGAGTCTTGTGTGCTGTCTGGAACTTGTATTATTGTATTATGGTATTATTGTATTATTGTATTATGGTATTGTTATTATTATTATTATTATTATTATTGTATCTCAATTATTTCTTGGTGCATATTCAATTTTTCATGATATTATTGTATCTTTTGGTGCGCCTGAGGGGATAATATCCCAGGGCGCTTATAATAAATGTACGCTTTCTCTCTCTCTCCCTCCCTCTCTCTCTCCCTCCCTCTCTCTCTCTCTCCCTCCCTCTCTCTCTCTCTCTCCCTCTCTCTCTCTCTCTCCCTCTCTCTCTCTCTCTCTCTCTCTCTCTCTCTCTCTCTCTCTCTCTCTCTCTCTCTCTCTCTCTCTCTCTCTCTCTGTGAGTATCATTGCTTGTCTATTCTCTTCGCTCCTGCTTCTAGTGAATCTGTTTTCTGCCGTAAGCCGCCTTCGGGCCATTTTGTTGCAGGTATTAGCAGGTTTTTTGTTGCTTGTCACGTGCTATCATTATCTTTCTGGTGCTTGCTACCTAATTAACAGCATTTCTGTGGCAAATATCATCGCTTGTTCTAACCTAATTCTTGGCTGTTCCTGTGGTAAGACGTCGATCTCAGCTGCGCATGCGCCTATCGTTGCCGATCTTCTCTATCTACGTGCTATTCTCTGAACACGTGCTATCTACGTGATTGCTGATTGGCTGCTCGGGTTGCTCTCGGCGACGTCTCTTGTGATCTATACGGAACACTTTGATTGCGGATTGATACCACGGAACTCTACTTCTTTTAAGTGATTAAGCGATTATAGATAACACATGCAGCGTACGTGTGTTAAGTGTACTAAACAGATTGCTGGTAAATCTGCTTCATGTGCTGAGTGTCATAGAGTATTTCATCCGGGTTGTGTCAAAGCTTACGAAGTCCGCTAGTGCTTGTTGTATATTACAATTTTTAAATATGCCGGGTACTCCGAGAGAGGATCGCCGTGTACTTTCCTCAGATCATTGTGATAAAGTATCTAACATCGTTGATACCTCACTCGGCGGTGCACGTACGCATTTCGCTTCGCATGACACTATGCATGACACTACACATGACTCTACCACTGTTCTTTTGCGTGGATTGATTGAGCAGATGAAAAAATCTGATGCAAAGTTTTCTGCTTTTATTGACAGTCAGCAACGTACTAATGATGGATTGATTGAGCAGATGAAAAAATCTGATGCGAATCTTTCCGCTTTTATTGACAGTCAGCGACGTACGAACAAAGAAATAAGCGATAAACTTAGTCACTTAAATCGTCTTGCTGACACTGTCGCTCAGAATACTCAGCGCCTAGCTAAATTGGAGCAAGATAATGCGATACTTATTCGCAAGACTTGAAATCTGCTCAGTCATTTCAGGGATCCCATAGTGGAAATGAGTTGATCATTTCAGGTTTACCATCGACGTTGTCCGTTGCTCCATCTGAGTTTGCCAAAAATGTGTTAGAGGCATTCGACGTTCCGAACTTGTCATGCCATATTCTCAGCGCTAGAGCTGTCAAGAAAGCACTGTCAGCGACTTCCACATGCAGTTGCTGCATCTTCTAGCTCAATTATTGTCACCTTGGCCTCGAGTGCCGTTCGCGATATTGTTATTTCTAAAAAGCGGGCAAAGGGTGTACTCAAAAGAAAAGACGTATGCGGTGGTAACTCAGATCGTAACATCTATGTCAATGAGATGTTATCCAAGAGCACTTATGACATATTTCAACGGTCTAAGAGTATCGCTAAGGAGAGGTCGTATAAGTATGTCTGGGTAAGGAACGGCCAGATATGCGTTAAATATTCCGATGGTGAACCTGTTATCTATATTGATTCAGATACTGATCTTGCTAAGCTTGTCTATCGTTCGGCATAATGCAACATGTAAATTTTCTTATCCGTATTGCTCAATTTAACGCTAGTTCCCTTTGTGGACATATCGACTTGCTTGCACATGGAATTGGACAACTTCAGTTTTTGGTATAGGGCTTCTAGTGCTTTCTTACCTTGTTATAAGTTTGTAGATTGCGATGCGCCTTGGTTCTTAGTTTTATATACACTGTTTAGTTTGCTTAGTATTACTTGCTTCTTATCATATTCTATTTTCATTATACTTATTAAGTTGCGTTAGTTCTTAATTTTATAGTGTATATATTATTGAAATTGGTTATATTTTATTGCGTCATACTCAACATCCTATCAATTGTTTGTATGCTGGATCATTGGTTGCTCGCCTTATGAGAGAGAGCATGCACATGCTTTGTAATTACAGTACTGTATTTCTATCAAACTCACATCAACTTCTGTCTTTAATATTTCGCTCTTGTTTACATCATGTGTATCTGTGTATTATGCTTTGTAATTACAGTACTGTACTTCTACCAAACTCACATCGACTTCTGTCTTTAACATCTTGTAATTGCTATATTGTTATAACTGCTATAGTATGTAATTACCATATTATTGTAACTGCTATATTACTCTTTTGCCCTTTAGCCTTGCTTGGGCATAATAAATCTATCTATCTATCTATCTATCTATCTCTCTCTCTCTTGGTGAGTACAGCGTGCACGTCTGTTTGTCGCTCCTACTTTGATAAAGCATATCTCTGCCGCAAGCTGCCTTCGGGCAATTTTTGTTACAGGCATAAGCAGGTTTTTCGCTGCTTGTGGCGAACAGAAATTAGTTTCTTCCGTACTTATTACCTTTATGCTTAATATTCTGGTGACGGGTCTGCTTGGCCCCTAACCTAACTTTTATGCTGTGTTTGGCGAGAATCTTGAGTGTGCACTTATCTACCTGTTCCTTCTGCACTGGGTTGCTCGTGTTCTGTGTGCATGCGCCCGTGTATGCTGCCTGCTCGACTGTCTGGTTGGTACGCATGTAATGCTGCTAGATCGAATCACACACGGAGCTGCGAGGAGGACCTCTGGTGCGCATGCGCATGCATATGCTGATGGCTGAACGGTCTGCTCTGAGCTGGTGCGCGTACTATACTGCTATATCGAATCACATTACGATCGATCTTGTGATATCTACGGTGATCTCGATCAGCTTGCTGCTTGCTAGCCATATTACCGTGTGATAGGTGATAGGTGCGTCTCCTTAGTTATAGAAGCAACAGGTGACTGCCTACCGATAGCATATGGAGTCGCGCGCATGCACCAGGCAGTGCAGTGATGGAAAGTTGGACAGGTTGGACGCGCATGCGCGGCCAGCGCGGCCCCCTCCACTAGGCACACAGAGTGACGCTCGGTCTATCGGTGTGTCGGCAGCGCTCGGCAGTGCCGAGCGAGAGGGAGAATATTACTCCCTCCTTGTCGCTCTCACTTAGCTCGCGCGATCGATGATGTTTTTACGCTGGAAACTCTAACCGTTAGTTTTAGGCGGGAATCGACGGAATGCGGGGCAATAGCTAGGTTATAGGTGTATAAGTATAGATAAGTATAGGAAAGTATATTGTAATAATTACATATATATTGTTGCGCCGCGCTCCGCTGTCACTGATCACTCGCGTTCGCGCCGCGCACTCCCGGACTCACGAGAGGGAAAGAGAACACTCGCTTATCAAAACAAGGAACACAGGTTTATTCGAGAGTTTTGTACAGAAAAGCGTTTCTAAAGATACAGAAGGAGAACTCGACCGAACGTTCCGAGTCTCCCCGTAAATCTGACAGTCGACGTGAAAACAAACAATCAATATTCCGTAGTCAAGAGACGCGCTTCAGCACGAAGCTTCCGCGGAGCGGTCAGCGGAACCAAGTTCAGCCCACAAACGGGTGTCCAGCACGGGCGCAACAATATATTTTTTTAAACATGGATAAAGGAGCTAGCAAAAGTAGAGTTCGGAAATTCCAGACATCATGGTTAGATGAAGATATCTTTAAAGGATGGTTAGCTCCCCATCTTATTATGAAAGATAAAGCATTATGTACATTGTGTAATAGACCTATCGTATGCATTAAAACACATTTAATTCAACATTCGCAGTCAGCCTCACATATTCAAGAAGCATCTTATCAAAATTTACGTCAAGAAACAGTAGAAAATAGTACAGATTCTCTTTCTCATAAAGATAAAGTAAAACGCGCGGAAATAAAATTATCGGCCTTTATTGCTGAACATAATGTTCCTATTCAAATCGCGGATCATTTAATTCCCGTAATGAAAAATATATTTATAGATTCCAAAATTGCATCAGATCTTTCACTCAATCGACATAAATGTAAAAACGTTATTACACAAGTAATAGCGAAACGCGAAGTTGAAGAAACTATTAGTAATTTACAAACGTCTAAATTTTCAATTTTAATAGATGAAAGTACTGATATTACAGATACTAAAACCATGTGTGTTCTTGTCCGATATGTTTCACCAAAAACTAAAAAAGTGATGACACAATTATTAGATTTAGTTCCTTTAGACGCTAGAGATTGTTCTGCTGAAAAGCTTTTCGAAATGTTTAAAAATCTTCTTAAAGAAAAACAGATTCCTTTAAAGAATGTTATTGGAATGGCAAGTGACAATGCATCTGTAATGGTAGGATGCAATAACTCTTTTATGTCGCGTTTAAAATTAGAAATTCCGGGCTTAGTAACATTAAATTGTATATGTCACTCATCCGCGATTATAGCTAGTAAAGCTTGCCATAAATTACCGCAATCATATGAAACTTTAATTCGAGCCGTTGCTTCGTATATCTCGGGTAGTGCAAAGAGATGTGCAATTTTGGGTGAATTTCAGGAATTTTTTAATGGAGAAAGAAACAAAATTTTAAAATTATCAAATACAAGATGGTTAGCTTTATATCATTGTGTAGTCCGGTTACTTAACAATTGGGAAGCTTTAAAAAATTATTTTCTTTTGGCAGTAGTAGAAGATAAATTAAAATCCGCTGAAACAATTTTGCAACAATTAAATGACTATACGATTAAAGCATATTTATTATTTTTAAAATACGTATTAAATTTTTTAAATAATTTTAATGCCTTTTTCCAATCTCGCGACATTTTAATTCATAAAATATTTGAAAGTAGTCGACAAATAATTATTGATATCGGTAAAAATTTTCTTGTACCACAGGCGTTAAAAGATATAAATAATATTATTTTAGATAATCACATAAAAGATGTCAATGATATATATATGTGGGACCTGAATGCGAAAGCCTTTTACAGACATTACCTTTAGAATGCGCGCAAGGAATTAAAAGAGATTGTTTAAATTTTTATGAAACTTCACTTCGCGAAATGTTGAAACGTTTACCATATAATGATATTATTTTTGAACAATTAATGTTTTTACAGCCAAAAATTGCACTTTACTATGAAGGTAGAACAAAAATTATAGATTTGACTTTACTTGCAACGCGTATAGGATGTATTGATATTGAAAAATTAAATTTTGAATGGAAAATTCTACCTTCTATTTATAATGATGTTCAGAAAGCTCAGTTGGAACTTTTAGAAGTTAGCGATATATGGAAACAAATATTTGAATTTAAAGATATTAGCAGGGAAAAAATGTTTCCAAATTTATAATTATTAGTTCATTCAGTTCTTTCTTTTCCCCATTCAAATGCCGAAGCCGAACGCGTTTTTTCCATAGTTACAGATGTAAAAAATAAAAAAAGAAATCGATTAGCAAATAATACTATTGCTGCCATTTGTAATATTTGATCTAGTTTCCAGGCTAAAGGCATTAATTGTACTAATTTTGAAGTAGATTCCGAACACCTAAAATTATATTCATGGAAAAATTTAAATGCATCCGGTAGTTCATAACAATAATTTTTTTATTTAATTATGTTTTTATTGAATTTTTTTAAATAAATCGCATTGTGCTGATGTCTGGTCGGTGCATGCTAGAAAACGATATGTGATATATTGCAATAATATGTTTTAATAAATGTTTAACGTTTTGTAGTTTTATCTCATCACGCACGCATGCACAACGTGCGTCGGAAATGTTCCTGATGGACATTCATTAATTTTATTTTTTCTTAATAGAAATGTGATTTTGTTTTAGTTTGTTTAAGGTTTTTAAGTTTTTAAGATTTTCTGGATTACAGCATTTGATATTAAATAACAAAATATATGTATTATGAATGTGATACTAGATTATTTGAGTATTAGGTTAGTAATACAATATGTGATAACACAATATTATATTATTTTTTTTATTTTACTAAATTATATTAATTTTTGTTTAATTTTTTAAAGATATTTTTGATTTTAAAAATGTGCAATATTTTTGTTATACAGATACTGGTAAGGTTTTTGGCAGTTTTCCTTACTCTTGCAATAAATGTTGGTATCTGAAGAGATTTCTGCCTAATAAAATAATGTTTTATTACACAAAATTTTGTGTTCATTTATTAAATTATTTAACACCTATTTCCCTTTAATTCCTATATTCTAATATTGCATATATCATTTTATGTTTAATACGTTAAAATAATAGTACATTTTTTATATTAGTTAACCAATAATAAAAAACTTGCACATTGCTCCTCATAGTTTTTAAGTGTGCAAGTAGAAACTTGTATATTTCTTCCTCATAGTTTTTAAGTGTGCATGTAGAAACCTGCACATTGCTTCCTCTATGAGGAAGCCTGTTTTTTTATGCATAATTATTAGTAGATATTTATTAATTTGGCTTCCTCATAGAGGAAGCAATGTGCAAGTTTCTACTTGCTCACTTAAACAAGTTTCTACTTGCACACTTAAAAACTATGAGGAAGCAATGTACAAGTTTCTAATTGCACATTTAAAAACTATGAGGAAGCAATGTGCAAGTTTCTACTTGCACACTTTTTTTATGGATAGAGTATCATTAAAGATAGATTGGTGTTGAATTTGGCAATGATCGGTGAAGGGGTTACAGATTTTTGCCTAAAAAGTGTACAAGTCATACATGTAATTTTATATATAAGGTATCATTAAAGGGAGGTCGTTTTGAATTTGGCAAAGATTAGTGAGTTACCGATTTCTGTCTAAAAAATATATAGGGTAGACCGAGGCAAATCGGATTACTAATTAGCACGATAAAATAGCTCGTTTAACATAAAACACTAACGAAAATTGTCTTAAAACTTATATTAATCTGATTCGCCTCAATCTACCCTAAGTTATTTGATGGATAGAATATCATTAAAAGAAGATTTTTACGCTGGAAATGCTTTCTTGGTATCTCGGCTTGAATCTGAGTTGCCGTTGCACGATAATCAAAGAGCGATCTTTGGAATAATGTAGAGATGTAAAAATAATTAATAAACATAAAAAATTGTAATAAAAAATTATGTTAATCACTCTTGCAGACATTTTCTTGCTTTGACCTATACTCCTATTATTTTGACAATTCCTTTCCGAAAAAAATTCAGTAGAAGAGAAGAGACGTATTTTTTTGTTTGGCCTGCAATTAATATTTCCGAGTGTAATATTTGTAAGAAATTGAATTTGTCGGTAACTGTTATACTTTTAAGTTAATTAATATCTTGGAAATATTCAATTCTATATATACGTATGAGATATTTTCGTTAACAAATATATTTATATAAATACTATATTTTATATATTGTTACGTCCGCCGGCGTTTGCCGCTCACTCACACTCACTCGCGTCGCGCACTCCGGCACTCACTCAATGAATAAGGCTCGTTTATTTATATAAAAGGAACTCGTTTAATAATGATCCGTTTGTACACGGAGCTCGGGTTAACACGTCCGAACGTGACGGAACCTCGGAGCATAATTCGACAGTCGCCGTAAGTAAACAAACATAGTTGTCGTCAAGGGCGATTCGCAACTTCTGAAACGGGGCGACCCGCGTGAGCGCACGGCCCGGGCGTACAGCACGGGTGTAACACTTCCCCCCCCCGTTCCAAGATTGTCGCCCCGACAATCCGGGAGGGTAGTTTCTCGCGGTTACAGCTCCTTTTCCGTGAGCTCCAGGGCACCGGATACTTGTTCTCCTTGAGCTGTTGCCCAGAGTTACCGAACTCTATCCTTTTTGGTCCCTGGTAGCCGCACATCAATCCCTGGAACCTCTTCAGGAGAGAGCTGGCCAAACTCCCCCCCCCCTCCGACGGTCTCAGGATGACTTCGTAGCTCCGCTTCCCCGGTATAGTCACCTCTGCCGCCGGCCTCCTACGTCGTCGTTCCGCTAAATCTTCGGACAAGGGGGGGGAAACTTATGTGGACCCAACGCCTTTACAGGCTCCCCAAGTCCCTGCCTCAGCATTTGCTCAACGTCCCACGGGAAAACCACAGCTCAAAAACCGTGGGCGAGGCAGTCTTCTATCAAAAAGGAACTCGCCCCCGAAGAAGTCTTCGGCCGTTGTTCTGCCGCGGTATCCCACGTTTCCTTAAGGATCGCCGACTTCCTCGGACTCCGTTCCACTAAACAAACGCAAATAAAACACACAGAAACCAGAAACATCTGAACAATAAGATACGGTCACAACACTTTACATATTAAGTTACAACACTTCGCACATTGTCTCATAGTTCTTTATTAACCACACATTACAACTCAAATAGCGCTACTCATTCCTCTTTTTACAAACTCTGATCTATACTCTTCAATTCAATTTCCTTTCTAAATAAACAGCCAACCTATCCGAATGAACCACTGCTTCTATGTCGAGGTGATTTCCGTATACAATAGACAACATCGCTAAGTTTCTTAATCACCAAATAAGGACCTTCCCAATTACTCTGCAGTTTTGGAGCTCTATCTCTCACCCTCCGAGGATTAAAAAGCCAGACTCTCTGCCCCTCCTGAAAAAGAATTCGACGAACTCCACGATCGTATCGTGCTTTCATTCGAGAAGATTTCAAATTCAATTGGTTCCGTACACCAGAATGTATCTCCTCCAATTTGTCCCTTAAATTTCTAACAAAACTTCCAACCAATGAGGACTCTTCTCCACGAAGTTTAGAAGGATTTCCCCGCAATAGATCTGATGGTAATCTAAGATCTCGTGCGAAATATAATTCCGCAGGGGTGATTCCAGTTGTTTCATGCTTCGAGGATCTATATGCCAGGAGAAACATAGGGATCCACTGATCCCAATCTTTCTGGTTTTCAGAGACGTATTTCGCTAAGTAATTTGTTATGGTCTGATGTTGGCGTTCGACTTGTCCATCGGATTGAGGATGTAAGGCAGTTGTTCTTGTTTTCCTTATCCCAAGAAGCCCCATCAATTCTGAGAAAAGTCTCGACTCAAAGTTCCTTCCCTGGTCAATATGAACCTCAGTGGGCACCCCGTGTCTGGAAACAAACTGATTAACAAAAACTTCCGCAACCGTTTTCGCTCTCATGTTTTTTAGAGGAAAAGCTTCCACCCATTTCGTAAAACAATCCACAAGAACAAGAAGAAACTTATTACCGGATTTAGTCATAGGAAGAGGACCGAGGATGTCCATCTGAACCCTCTCCAAAGGTGCCCCCACATTATAAATTTGCAGGGGAGATTTCCCCTTTTCTAAAGGGCCCTTCCTGACAATGCAGACTTTACACGTTCTACACCAATCTTCCACATCTTGCTTACAGGTTGCCCAGAAATACCGTTTCCGAATTTTCTCTAGAGTTTTGTTCACTCCAAAATGTCCTCCAGACGGTGAGTCATGTAACTCTTCTAAAATTCCTTTAACGAATTTCCGTGGAACGATGAGTTGGAGAAAACTAGACTTAAGGTTTGGAGCTTCCCATCTCTTATAGAGCACGCCTTCTTCCAGGACCAGGGCATCCCAATATGACCAATAAATCTGTGCGGAAATATCTTCCGAAGCCAACTCAGCTCGTGATGGGCGAACACCAGCCTCCTTCCCACGGAGTATGACCGAAATAATCGGATCTGCCCTCTGTTCAGAACGCCATTCTGACAGATCTTCTGCAGCAAATATAATCCGAGCGACATGGCCTGTCCTCGTTACCGAGTTCTTTCTTTCCACTCTGGCACAATATCCACAACCAGACGACTCACACGTACGCCTCGACAATCCGTCGGCATTCCCGTGAGACAGTCCTTTCCTGTAAGCAATTGTGAAACGAAATTGCTGGAGCCTCTCTAGCCACCGGGCCAATTGTCCATCCAGATCCCTGAAAGACATAAGCCAACGCAAAGAAATGTGATCCGTACGGATCAAAAATTCGCATCCTAATAGATAATGGCGAAAAACCTTCACAGAATCCACAATCGCTAAAAGCTCACGTCGAGTAATACAATAATTCCGCTCAGCTTTATTCAGCACGCGGCTAAAATACGCAATGACCCTCTCCTCCCCGTTTTGTTTTTGAGAAAGAACTGCGCCAATTCCAATATTGGAGGCATCAGTATCCAGAATGAACTCGCCCTCCTCGTTCGGAAAAGAAAGCACCGAAGGAGAGGACAGCACCCGTTTTAACTCGTCAAAAGAGTTCTGATGATCCTTGTTCCAGATAAACTTTATCTGGTTCCCCGTTAATTCATAAAGGGGTTTGGCAATCGAAGAAAATCCCTTTATAAATTTGCGATAATATGAGCAAAATCCGAGAAAACTCCGTAATAAAGTCTTTGTGTGAGGAACCGGCCATTTCTCCACGGCAGCGACCTTCTCGGGATCTGTAGCAACTCCCTTTGCCGAAATTATATGCCCCAAAAACTTTACTTCTTTCTTAAATAAGACACATTTCTTAGGATTGATTTTTAAATTTACTTTCTGCAACCGTAAAAACACTTTCTCTAAATTTACTAGCATTTCTTCGAAAGTCTTCCCGAAAATTATCACATCATCTAGGTAAACTAAACAAATTTCAAATAATAATCCTTGCAAAACTTTTTCCATGAGACGTTCAAAAGTTGCGGGGGCGTTACATAAACCAAAAGGCATCACCGTGAATTGCCAAAGCCCCCTGCCGAAAGAGAAAGCCGTTTTCTCTCTGTCTTCAGGGCGAATTTTTATTTGCCAATAACCACTTTTCAAGTCTAAAGTACAAAACCAAACGTTACCTGTTAGATGATCAAATATTACGTCAACTCTGGGGAGGGGATATGAATCTTTTTCCGTCAATGCGTTTACAATCCGATAGTCCACACAGAATCTTATCGTTCCATCCTTTTTATGTCTTAATACCACAGGAGAAACCCAAGGACTATTTGATTCCTCGATCACACCGCATGCCTTCATCTCCTCAATAATTTTATCCACCTCCCCTCTCAACCGAAAAGGAATTCGACGAGGTACCTGCTTTTTGGGGAGAGAGTCTTGCATATTTATAACATGCTGTACAATATCACAATTTCCCGCAACAATGTTCTCGGAGAATACTTCGGAAAATTTTCCAAGGAATTGAGCAAAAAGTTCTTTTTGAGAAGAGTCAAGATCCTGGGAATTATTTCTAAAAAGTTCCCTCAAGGAAACTGGGACTCTGACTGGTTCATACTCAATTCGAGCTACTCGTATTCCCGAATTCACAGTCCCAAAAACAGAATCAAAAATTTCTTCTAAATTTACCATTTTCAGAAAATTCACTCCTAAAAGACAGTCGTCACTTATATCAGCCACGAGAAAAGGAAACACAACCGAATGACTGCCTATTTCAATTCTAGCTTCTATCTCGAATTTAATTGTAACTTTTTCTCCAGTAGGATATTTCAGATTCAGATTCTTTATATGGGACCTTTCTTTTCCTGCTTCTACGAATTTACTACTTAATATGGAGACGTCAAAGCCCGTGTCAACCTTGAAAAAACATTCTTTCCCATCAATTTTCCCCTTATAGCAAAAATGATTAAAATAAGGCTTAATTCTATTTTCATTCGAAGTAACTTTATTACACACATTTGAAATAACATTTTCATTGTAAGAATTCGGGGTATTGATAACCCTCGCCAAACTCACCCCGCAGAGTTTGACTAAATCGCGTTTCCCCTTTGTTCGGGGCACTTGGACCGGAAATGTCCGGTCTTCCCGCACGTCCAACACTCTCCCCGGTTGGCGCTGAATTTGTTGCCACGCCCATTTCCTTTTTGGAAATTTCCCTTCCTTTCTGTCTTTCCGTCCTCCTTTCGCTCTTTGTCAGCCTCAATCTCCCCCCCTTCAACATTTGCGCCCCCTTTCTGTCCTTCTTTAACAGTATTTCCATTAAATTTTCCGCAGCCGAAACCCTCTCCCTGAATGATCTTTAAAGCTTTAGCTCTCTCAACCGCTTGACACAAAGAAGTTATTCCCTCCATTTGTAACGTCCGTCGGATAAAATGATCCGCGACGGCCGTCACAAATTGTGAGCACGCGATCTTTTCACGAATTTCATAAGGGCACTCGGGGTATGCGAGGCGCGACAGTCGTTCTATATCGGAACCGAGAGCAGCAAGATCTTCCCCAAACTTCTGTCTACGGTTTGTGAGCGCGGAATAATAATTCTGCGTTAACCGCCCCTCACCGAAACGTAACTCGAGTTTCGATTTCAGCTCAGAAAAATTTAGACACTCGATGTCTTGCACCGTCTCGAGGATCGCACGTGCCTTGCCCCTCAGGCTCGAGGCTAGCGCGACGGTTTTCGTCGTGTCGTCCCAGAAATTCGCTCGGGCAATTAGATTAAATTGTGAAAAATATTCTTGTAGTGGGACCGACCCATCGTAAGTGTCGGGCTTCAATTTATAACCAAGCCCGGCACCCGCTCCAGTAACGGCGTCATGCGCGCACGCGGTACGGTTGCCAATTTCGTTCGTGTTCCTGGCACTCGAATAAACGTCGAGATCACTCCCGGCACTCGCTCCCGTGTCTCTCTCAAATCGACGTGTGACGTTTTCGCTCGCGCCGCCTGTATTCGCGCTTCTCCCGGTCGGGCGCATGCCGCTCTCACTCGCGCTGTCCACGAACGCATTTCTTACGGCCGAGCGTACGTCTCTCCCCCGTGCGTCGCTCGTGGTCGCGCTTCTCTCACTCGCGTGCACGACACTTTCCCCCGCGCGCTCCGCACATATCACCGCGTCCCCCAGGGCAGTGTCCCTCCCGAGTGCGTCCCGCGCCCTCCCGCCGCTCGCGACTCGCCTCCCCGCGCCGCGGCCGCCCGTGACTCGCGCCACCGCACCGTCCGCTACCGCGCCCGCCTCGCAAACGTTCCGCGCTCTCACGCCGCTCACGGCCCGCGTCTCCGTGTCCCCGGACGCTCTAATATCAAGGGAACTTAGCTGCGGAACGTCGCTGGAGTTCGTCCCACGGAGACGTCGGAGCTCCTCCTCCTGTCGGCGAATCGTCGCCGTGTATTCCTCCTCCCTTCGGGCCTGTTCAACACGTAGAAGTTGGACTTCCTGTATGACGGCCTGGAGCGTTTTTGGAAACGTCGCGATCGCTGGAGTTTCGGCGGCATCGCGCTGAGGTGTCTCCAGCCGGAGCCTCTTCCTCGTGGCCATACGGGTATCTCTGTCCGTTGCTCGACGACGGTCGTCCATCCCGGACGAGCCCCCAAAATGTTACGTCCGCCGGCGTTTGCCGCTCACTCACACTCACTCGCGTCGCGCACTCCGGCACTCACTCAATGAATAAGGCTCGTTTATTTATATAAAAGGAACTCGTTTAATAATGATCCGTTTGTAAACGGAGCTCGGGTTAACACGTCCGAACGTGACGGAACCTCGGAGCATAATTCGACAGTCGCCGTAAGTAAACAAACATAGTTGTCGTCAAGGGCGATTCGCAACTTCTGAAACGGGGCGACCCGCGTGAGCGCACGGCCCGGGCGTACAGCACGGGTGTAACAATATTTATTTATGTCGAATAACCTGATATATATGTATATATATATAATATAATATCAACAAACTTCCTTGATTATAACTGGCAAATTTATTAATAGATAAAACAACGTTTCGGTCCAAATTCGGACCCTCTTCAGGTGAATAAAGCTCTTACAAATACATTCAACAGGCAATTCATGACACTGTGCTTGCAAGTCAGAAACTGAAGACTATAGGCAGAAGAAGAATTTCCCTTTTGTATTGTGATAACTTAAATAAAATAAAGGGAATATAAAATTAGAGTATCTAAGTAACTTACATGATTTGTGCATTGTCAGTGTGAATATGGTATAATAATGTAAGATATAAAATTAAAATAGTATAAAATTAAATAATGTAGGGTTATGTGGGGTGATGTGCAACACTTTCACGCGTTGCTCGGAAAACATATCCAAAAATCAAATTCTTGAATATATCATGGCTGTATAATGTAGAGGAAGGAAAATACTAAAATTCTGCGTGATTATAGATTTTCAAAATTTTAAATTTTTCCTAAAAATTTTTCGAGTTTTCAAAAACGTCTGTTTTAGCATTTTCAAATTTTCTTGGGGTGATGTGCAACACAGGTAAAATTAAGGTAAAAAATGCATGAATATCGACATCAATCGACTTAAATGTTAAATTTGGGCTTCTTAAATACAAATTAATCGAAATCTGGTGAACAAAAAATTTCACTGTGTTGTAATTGACCTGAAAAAAAAAAATCATTTTTTATTTGATTTCTTATTTATTTATCGCTTAAAAATTAATATAATGAAAGGAAAAACGCCAAAAACTTTATTTTTCATTATCTGAATCGCAGTTGTCACAAGTAAAATAATTGCGACCTTGCATGTCGACACATTTCACATCATGTTGCACATCACCCCAAACACGCTATTTTGCGCGGACTGGCGTGACACCAACACAATGTAAGAAAATCACAAAATCGCTTTGGATTATCAAAAGTACTTGAAAAACTAACAATATAAAAATATTTACCTATAAGATGACTAAAACCAATTCACGAAATCACTATAAATGTGAAAAGCAAAAATTACATTCAGCTCGAGAAATTTAACTCGCTTTTCGTACAGCAAACCAGGGTGCGTGCTATCTCGCGAGTTATTTATCTAAAACAAGGTACTGTCAACACAAACAGATGGCAGTATGCGGTTCTGTCAAATGTCGACATGCAGACCAGGAATCGGAAACGTTGCACATCACCCCATGTTGCACATCACCCCACACAACCCTACGTAGAGCGTGTTAGGAAGCACGTCCGTATGCCACGATTGAGGAGAACACAATGAGTACAGACATAAATAATTTATAACCAGTAAAGGTTAAGTAAGAAGTATCTATTATTCTATCATAAATTGTTGTTAAATTCTCCGTGTCCTTCTGGAGGTTTATTGTCTGTGTGTGTTTTTTAATTAAAAAAACATCTCCGCGATCTCTCTCTTTTTGACATTTTACTCTCTATGTAATATTTTCGTTCCCGCCCAATCAAACTCGTGATTAAATTCAAGCCGATGTTTGCTTATTACCGAATGATTACTAACGTGCTTCCTAATATCAGTTTTATGTTCTTTGATTCCAGTTTCGGGGTGTCTTTTTGTTTGTCCTATATATGTAGCATTACAGTCTAGGCAGTCAATTTTATAAACCAATTCAATTTGTTTCATGTAATCCAGCCTATCCTTACC
The DNA here is from genome assembly GCF_030848795.1 of Temnothorax nylanderi. Classification (NCBI taxonomy): domain Eukaryota; kingdom Metazoa; phylum Arthropoda; class Insecta; order Hymenoptera; family Formicidae; genus Temnothorax; species Temnothorax nylanderi. The sequence continues at coordinate 83,684 of NW_027249503.1, read as the reverse complement.
CTTTCTAATGATGTTATTAAGTTTTTTAGGAACAGTATAAGCGACGTCGAAGCCGCGACTGCTTAAAATAGCACGAATTTAATTTTATACTATTTTAATTTTATATCTTACATTATTATACCATATTTACACTGACAACGCACAAATCATATAAGTTACTTAGATACTCTAATTTTATATTTCCTTTATTTTATTTAAGTTATCACAATACAAAAGGGGAATTCTTCTTCTGCCTATAGTCTTCAGTTTCTGACTTGCGGGCACAGTGTCATGAATTGCCTGTTGAATGTATTTGTAAGAGCTTTATTCACCTGAAGAGGGTCCGAATTTGGACCGAAACGTTGTTTTATCTATTAATAAATTTGCCAGTTATAATCAAGGAAGTTTGTTGATATTATATTATATATATATATATATACATATATATCAGGTTATTCGACATAAATAAATATATAAAATATAGTATTTATATAAATATATTTGTTAAAGAAAATATCTCATACGTATATATAGAATTGAATATTTCCAAGATATTAATTAACTTAAAAGTATAACTGTTCGGATCCGTAGTCCGAACGGCACGCCTGCGATCGCGGCAGCCCGTTCTGCGCGACCTCGCCGAGCACAACAACACCCCGCGCCGCGAGAGCGGGTAACATACGTCGCCGCGGGGCGGCTGACTTTCGCGATTACAATAATATCGACGTAAAGGAATATAAGGGCAAGCCTGCCCACAAGGAAATATTCTCTCTCGCAGTGAATACTTCCCCGTGACATTAAACAAGCCGGGTGTGGATAAAGCAGCGATCGAGAGCAGTTTTGCGAACCCAGCTCCATTCTGGAGAGAGCAAAGCACCGCCACGGCTCTTCAGAGCGAAGAAAGAGGGTTGACTTGAGGCAACTGTTAGACCTGGTAGAGTCCGCCCCTCCCACCCGTCGAACATCACAAGTTCGCCACGCGGTGGTAGAAGCTAAGGGCCCCTCTATACGAGGCTTCAACGGAGGAAGACGAAGACCACGACCAAGGAGGCGAGCCAGGAGGCCCTCCCTAACCAGGAGACCGCAGGTGGCATGGCAACCGGCGCCTCCACCTGAGCCGAGGTGGCTGCTCATGCCAGTGAGTCTCCCCGAGTCACACCGGAGACTCACCCGTCCACCAGGGCAGAGCCTAGCTCCGGGTGACCCTCGGGCTCTGAGGCCGTTACCTCCGGGCGCATGGAGAACGATCGGCACTCAAACTGAGCCGAAGACGAAACGGAGTAAGGAGAAGAAGAGGAGCAAGGACCAGAAGACCATCAAGCCGGCCCTTCCCTCCCCAGTGATCCCGGAGTTACCCCTCGATCGGGCCCCTACAACTCCGGGAAAGGAGGCAAAGACCGATCCCAACAACAACCAAACGGTCTTTTACGACGAAGACCTTCCTGGTCGGCCTCTTAACGCTAGACAAGCAGCCAAGTTAAAGCTCTTGTTCTAGCATATTTTTGAGAAGTCCTGTGCCTGTGTGCACAGGCATTAAAAAAACCTAAAGACAATCTCACACTGTACCTGAAATGCAATAAAGCTCTATTCACATTACAAGTTACACTCTACAAGATTCATGATTGATTGAGCCTAGACTTCCCTCCTCTAAATTCCCTGCCGTTTCGAAACAATAACAGTTACCGACAAATTCAATTTCTTACAAATATTACACTCGGAAATATTAATTATAGGCCAAACAAAAAAATACGTGTCTTCTCTTCTACTGAATTTTTTTCGCAAAGGAATTGTCAAAATAATAGGAGTATAGGTCAAAGCATGAAAATTTCTGCAAGAGTGATCAACATAATTTTTTACTACAATTTTTTATGTTTATTAATTATTTTTATTGTACATCTCTACATTATTCCAAAGATCGCTCTTTGATTATCGTGCAACGGCAACTCAGATTCACGCCGAGATACCGAGAAAGCATTTCCAGCGTAAAAACGTCGTCGATCGCGCGAGCTAAGTGAGAGCGACAAGGAGGGAGTAATATTCTGCCTCTCGCTCGGCACTGCCGAGCGCTGCCGACACACCGATAGACCGAGCGTCACTCTGTGTGCCTAGTGGAGGGAGCCGCGCTGGCCGCGCATGCGCGTCCAGCCTATCCAACTTTCCATCACTGGCACCAGGTGCAAAAAGTCAATTGCGACTACATCGGTTGAGTGCGAGTGCAGTAGAGTGTTTCATCCAGGCTGTATCAAATCATATTCTGTAACTAAATACGCGGACTCTTGTTGCAAATCTTTATCCGCCTCATTAAATACACCTTTTACTCCAGAGGTGGAAGATACTGCGCGATCATTTGATTTTGCAAGCATGTCTACTCCTGTAAGCACTGCACTGGCACTCAATCTCAATCGCAAACCGGTACCACAACTAATGAGTTGTTGCTTAGATTATATGAACAAATGAGAGATTCGGATGCGAGACACGCTGCTTTTATAGAGGAACAGCGGAGAACAAATAGGGAGATCAACGACAAACTGAATAAGCTCAATTGTATTGCGGAAACGGTGGCTTAAAACACTCTGCGTATCACCAAGCTGGAGCAGGAGAGTTCTTCTTTGGCGCGCGATATCCAAGCGCTAAAGACTGCTCAGCCCATCACGTTAAAGTCTGCTCAGTCGACTCAGGGGGCCTGCGGTGGAAACGAGTTAATCGTTTCGGGTCTGCCATCGACGACCTCTATTGCTCCGTCCAAGCTTGCTGAGAATTTACTAACAGCATTGAATGTGCCGAACCTATCGTGTCACGTTCTCGGTGCTAGAGTGGTAAAGAGAGCACTGTCGACGACTGCTCAGGGCAGTTCCGTGGCGACTGCATCATCGAGTTCGATGATCGTCACTGTGACCTCGAGTGCTGTTCGCGATGCGATTGTTGCAAGGAAACGCGAAAAGGCTGCGCTTAAGCAGACGGATGTGTGTGGCGGTGGTTCTGATCGTAATAATATTTACGTGAACGAACTGCTTCCTAAATGCACTTACGATTTGCTACAGCAGGTCAAACGTGTTGCTAAGGAGAGAGCGTATAGGTTTGTCTGAGTGAGAAATGGCCAGATATGCGCTAGACGTTCTGATGGGGAACCTATTATTTGCATTAATTCTGAAATTGATCTCGCCAAGCTCGTCTGACGGATCTGACCGGCTTGTTCCTTGTCATCGGTCGTTCGGCATAACCCAACACGTAATTCTTTGTTCCGCGTTGCTCAATTCAATGCCAATTCCCTACGTGGTCATATTGACTTCATTCGTCTATACTTTAGTACTAACTTTTATCATGTTATCTCAGTATCTGAAACGTGGCTTCATGAGGGGGTGTCGGACGATCTTGTGGCTCTGGACGGCTATTTTCTGGTTCGTCATGATCGGGTGGGACGTGCAGGAGGGGGTGTTGCTTTCTTTGTGCATAACTTATTAAAAGTCAAATTAATTGCAATCTCCGCTGGGGTAGATGTTAATGCTCCTGAATATCTTATAATAAAGATTCATTTGCCAAGTGACGAAGTGATATTGTTTGCATCAGTATACAGGAGACCTAAGGGCCTTCTTTTTAATGACTTCGTCGAATCACTGACTGGCGTTTCTCACCTTTACAAACACATTATTATTGGCGGCGATTTAAACTGTAATCTCTTGGCGAGCAGTTTTGAAGCGAATTACTTGCGTGAACTTTTATTAAGCTTATCTATGTATGTTGTCAGCTCGGATCCTACGTATCACACTGCTACTTCTGACTCGTGGCTGGATGTTTTGATTGTGGATGACTACGACAAGGTTCAAGAGTTTTCCAAATCCCGGAGTCCATTCATTGCTGGACATGATCTCTTGGAACTTTCGTTTTCACTTAATCGTAAGCTCGATATTAAGCAGTCAATGTTGCGACGTAGTTATAAGAGTATTGACACTTCTGAGTTCCTTGAACATCTTCAATCTGTCGCTGCTGCGGTTCAAACGGAGATTGATGTTCTCTTGGACGAGTCTAATGTTGACGAGTTTTGTACTTTACTATCACGTACCTTACTTGAGGCACTTGATGTTTACGCTCCTGCTCGCATATCTGTGTTCAGGAAGCCTCCTGTGCAATGGCTTTCTGACGAACTTCAGTCCAGGCTCCGTACTCGTAACCAAATGTATAAACAGGCAAAGCGTTCACGGAGTCTATTGGGCTATGCTAGATACAGACTTTTTCGTAATCAGCTTAACAATGACATTAAACGTGCCAAAGGAGAGTTTCAATGTCAATATGCTTCACTTAAGGGGTAATATCACCTTGTGTTCACTATCTTTTTCTGAATTTATTATAAAAAAATGAAAAGATTTATTAATATTCGGGTCTTTACATGTGAAAGTACAAGTCTTAAGGTACATAAAAAAATTTTTTTTAGATTTTTAAAAACAAAATGGCAGCTCTCGCAAAATAATCCTTTTTTCCCTTACCGTACCGCTACAGGTCGCAATTTTGCACCTACCCCACCAGCACACGTACGACTTGCGAACGTTTGGAGAACGAATTTTCGTTCGGCGCGCGCGTAATCGTCCGCCCTCCGAACCAATCAAACGAAAATCGCCGAGCCGCGAAAATGGGCGATGCTGGGTCGTCTCGCACGCCGTTGGAACGTTGCGAGGTCGTTTGTTATGACTTGAAAATCTTTGGCCGTTGCGAGCCCAGCCAATCGTTTATCAACTACATATAATGAATAATAAAATTGCTGCTTTCAACAAAAGTAAGCATGCATGATCAAAAATCATGCAGCGGTCTTTTTCGTATTAATACTTAAGCTTCTTGACACAATAAACTCTTGAATAATAAGATGGACGCCGCTCACGGACGCCAATCAGTGCTGCCCATCGACATTGTCCCGAAGAGGCGCGGCACGCGGCACCACTGTCTGGCAGCACTAGGATGCCAATTTGGCGCGCTTCCGTCTTCCGTGTATTCCGTCCCTACCGTTTCTCTTTACTCAGTCTAGTGCTCTCAGTGGTTGTGTGTCACCGAATTTACGGAACTTCGATTGAAACTTTCTGTTTTTCTTCAAAACCGTTGTCAATGTAAGTATTACTGTTTGAACAATAAAAAGAAAGATCAGATGTCTTGAATCGCTGGAATTTCATTAAATGTGTGACGGTCGGCGCGTGCTAACCTGATGCATGCGCAAAGGCGGATGAGAAAGTTTGGTTTTTATTTCGTATGCACATAATCTTTTCGAATTTCAGAGTGTCTTTTCAGTACTCTTCTTCTGATTGTTTTTAATTTTTATGTTTTATTTGCAGGTTATTGCGAAGTTGTAATCAAATCGAGTGAAGGACAGTAAAGGACAGTAAAGGACAGTGAAGGACAGTGAAGAATTCTCATAATTTGTAATAATAAGGAGAATCTTTAGTAAGAACTATTTTCTTTCAATTATACTGAAAATTTCTTCGGTCGCAACTTTTTCTTCGGTATCTAAAATAGTATCTACATGTATAGTACTTTACTGAGCATTTTTATGTTTATATTTTTTTCTAAATATATATTTTGATCATAGTGCACATGCAATAACATTATTTTAATGCAACAATTTTTAATTTTTCTTTAATTTTTTATTTGAAAGCCTATTCTTTTCTTTCACATATGGATCTAAAATTTTGATCTCTTTTGATATGGAATTAATCAGTATTATTTTATGTGCCTAATTAACCCCTCTGTGGCAATTAGAAAATGTCAATTTTCTGCGTAAAACAGGGTCTAATTAATGACTTGATGATAATACATTGTTCCCAAACTCCATTATATGTAAGAATTTTTGTTATTTTTGTTTCAGCTTGCGTTATTTCTCTGCAGGTGAAAATTTAAATGAGAATTTTGAATTAGATTGCTGCACTATGGAAGGTATAAATATTATTTCTTTTTAAAGAAAATTATAGCTGTCTGGAATCAAATATAATGTAACTCTTGGAATTAAATAATGTTACTTAATATGCTCTCATACATTTTAAGAGTAAACTAATTTTCTTTAGATTAAGGTGTTTGATTTGAATCTTTTGCTCCTTTATGAGAGGTACTGCTGTTTTTGAGATCAATGTTCATATTTTATTTTTCTACTTTTCCTAACTATTACAATCCAGATTTCCTTTTTCTACTTTTCCTACTATTACAATCTTATTTTGTCTCTTGCCGTTGAGTTTACAATTATAATTTTTCCATATTTTAGGTGATTATCTCATCATACTGTAAACGTTACTGTAAACGTTATAAAATATACTACAGTTCTATTGTACTTTAAGTTTGTTTAATTATTTTCTTTCAGCTTTCTTAGTTTGTATATTTCTTATCTGGAGTTAAACCCGTGACCTACGTATAAAACTAATTCGATTGTAGAACTAATGTGATTAAATTGAGTTTTCTGGTTACAATATGAGCAATTTACAAAGGGGATTTGTAGGTTTGAAGCAGATTAGACGACGAGCTAAATCTGAAGCTTTAGCAGTATTTGCTGAAATCACTGAGAATGACTTGCAGTTTTTAGATGAAGAAGTAGATTTATCAACTTCTTTTCATTTTCCAGAAGATGACTTAATTTCAGGAAGTTCAAATAATGATAAAGAGAACCAACAAGATAACCTTCTAAATATTTCTAACCAACAGGATAATAATTCAAATTGTGACGAGCTAAGCAATGCTGAAAATAATGACGATATGGAAATAGATCATATTATTGAAGAAGACGTGATTCGTGTCAGACACGACTTGTTCAATAGAAGCAGCAGTTCTGAAACTTCCAGTTCTAGCACAAGTGAGGCGAGTGATGCAGAGGTTCAAGCCGATACTATGTCTCAGAAACTGCGCTTATGGAACGTGCAGTACAATATAACATTAGATGCATGTAGAGCATTACTGAAAATCCTTAAACCTTCACATCCCGAATTGCCTTTAGATCCAAGAACACTTAATCGTACTCCCAGGGAGACAGTAGTTCAAAATCTAAGAAATGGTTCATATGTCCATGTTGGTTTGATAGATGGGTTACAGAAACGTATAAAGAAAAGTGGCGTAAAAATTGGCAGTATGCATATAGGAATAGACACAAATATCGATGGAATAAATATGACAAAGAGTACAATTACGGATGTCTGGCCAATATTATGTCGTTCTTTGGACTTAAAGGATAACAGGCCATTTGTGGTAGGGTTTTTTGTTGGCACTGGCAAACCAAACCCTCTTGAGGACTATCTGCATGCATTTATAATAGAGTATTTGCAGTTATTAAATGATGGCTTGACTGTTGATGAGAATAAATATGGGATTTATATTAGATGTTTCATATGTGATGCACCTGCTAGGCAATATTTGAAACGTATTGTGGGGCATGCATCTTATAACGCTTGTGAAAGGTGTAGGCAATCAGGGGATTACATTTTTAACAGAATGTGCTATGCTACCAAAATAATTGGGCTGAGATCAGACGAGGACTTTATTCATCAATCCGATCCAGACCATCATGTTGGGATTTCACCTTTATTAAGATTAAATTTAAAAATGGTTTCTCAGTTTGTTCTTGATCCATTTCATTTAGTTCTTGAAGGTGTAGTAAAAAGGTACTTGCAATTTATTTTAAAGGGCACGAAATCAGGAATGCGATTGAGAGGTGAAAGCATTCTTGAGCTCTCTCGGAGATTGGTAGAGTTGCGTAAACACATTCCACGGGAATTTGCTCGCAAACCAGTTGGACTGGAGCAATTGGGAAAATGGAAGGGAACCCAGTTGAGGTTTTTCCTGCTCTATGGAGGGGTGTGTAGTACTGAAAGATATTGTGGCTGAAACCCTCTACAAATTATTTCTAATGCTCCAAATAGCAATTACGATATTTTCTGTACAGAAATTTATCGATGATGAATTTTTTTTTTCATTTGCTAAAGATCTTATAACTCAATTTGTCATCTTATCCTCTAATAAAGGGGTATTTGAAGAAAAATTTTGTGTTTACAATGTTCATGGGTTGTTGCATCTCCATGAAGATGTAAAAAGGTATGGAGAAATCTCAAATATAAGTGCGTTTCCGTTTGAAAGCTATTTGGGAATATTCAAACAGATGCTAAGATCTCCAACCAAGCCAACCCAACAACTATTGCGTAGACTAGCTGAGAGAGATTTTTTAAATGATTTTCCTGAGAGGGCAGCTGATTTCCAGTCTTATTTGACACCTAAGAATGCTGTGCATGGCACCAATAATTATAAGACATTGACATCATCTCTGTTTACTTTAAGTTCAGTTCACAGGCGAGATAGCTATTTCCAGTACAAAGGAGGTGTTGCCTCTGTGTGCTCTATCCAGAAGTTGGAAAGCGGTGATGTTGTGATAGTTGCCAATATTTGTGATACAAACAGAAACTTTTTTGACTATCCATGTAAGTCTAGTTACTTCGGAATTTATAATCTGGGTGATATGAAGTGAACTCAAAGAAATGTTGTCATCCCAGTTGATGCAGTAACAACCAAGTATGTTGTTCTGCCTTACAAGAATGACAATATTGCTATCCCTTTACTGCATTTATTTTAAACAAACTCACAGATTATGTTATATATCTATTTTTCTTTCTATCAGTTTATGTGTCTCTCTATTTCTCTATCTATGAAACAAGTATTGCTATTTTGGCTCGGTTCAAACTGATAGATTTCTACAGAAAATAGAATGAGCTAAGAAAAAATATTATTCAAATAGTGATGGACATGATTAGAAATAACATTCAAATTTTTTAGTTGTATCTTTTTTCAGAATATTTGGTCTTAATAACAATTCTCTTAACTGATTTTGTACCTTGTATGCGCTGCCTAAAAAATCCAATGATTTGCTGAGCAATCGTATCTTCCCATTAGAATGCTTCATTTTATGAAAATCGGCACGCAGAAGAATGATACCTTGTCATATGATTAACCTTGTTTGTTGTAACAGACAAAATCATTGGCTTTGCAGACCAGGAGTAACTGTACTACTTGCACTAATTAAAATCTTTTTTTTTTTATTACTTTACCTGTGCTATCTGTGGTTATATGGTTTTAACTTCTATCTCAGTTTTACATTTTGAAGGTGATTGAAATGCTTGAAATTATTGTCATTGGTACGGAGATCAAGGTATCTCATATTAAAATTATTTTTCAACGAGATAATAATATTAGATTACCACTGCATCGATTAATATTTTAGTTGATTTCGTTTTGTATAATTTTTTCTGCTCTTTTTGGTGTATGGTGCTATTTTATTTTTAATTAAGTCATGCACACACTTAATATTTTTATTAATAATGTTAATAATGAAGTTTGCTTGCTGTTTCTTATTTATAAAACTGGCATGCAAATGTTGAGAAAAATATTTGATACTGTTGGGGTTACTATAGTGAGTTGATGTGTGCTCCTCCTTGAGGTGATGATTCCCTCTTAATGTTTATATTTTTCTAGAAAAGAAGTATGCAATTGCGGACCTTGAGGTTACTCTTGGTGACGATAAACATTTGGATGTGTGCGTAATAGCGCACAATTGGATGAGTGAAGACGGAGAAAATTGCCTTTATCCTACTTATTTAGCACCTAAAAAACAAGGCATTGCGGCCAAGAAATGCATGGAGCCCACTGCAAAATTCAACACCTATCCGGCTACTATTCGTGCTTGGTTTGGTAAGATAAATTCTCTCATTGTTCTTTTTTACTTGTGTTAAAATTAAAAATGACAAGATAATGTACTTTTCTCGCTCATTTTTGTAAGTCCTGTCTCATGCTTTGATCATTTACTTTCTTAATTTTGATCACTATACCGACACCTTAATTTTATTCTTATTTCTAGTGACATATGAGGAAGCAAGGAGAAAGCTGGAACGGGCTGTTGAGAAAACTGACCTAGAATCTGATGCAGATAGAGACAAGGCAAATCGAGGTTTTCGCAAGAGAAAACCCTTAACAGATTTGTCATGGTCCGAAGATGAAGGTGATGAAAATCCGACAAAAGTGGGGAAGTCTCAACCTGCTTCACAGAAGGGCATTAGTCTTGCTTTGCCAACATTTAATTTCTCGCCTGGAGAAACAGGTAAATATCTTTACCTTTTTTATTTATAATTTAAGATTTCTATCCTAAGGAAAACTTTGAAAGATTTTAAATTATAAATCTTTTCTTTGTTTTTTGAAACATAATGAAAAATTTTCCATTGCTGTTTGACTTACAATTAATTTTACTTCGAGACTGCACTAAAAGAATTACTATTATTATTTTTGTTCTGGTAGAGGATTCCAGGAAAACCAATGATGGTTCAACACCCTGTCTGGCTGCCACAGTTAGTAAAGGCTATAATCTACCTTCAACTGAATCACAAAGCACCAATAATGCCCAGACCAAAGATAAGGGCTTGGATTTTGCTCCAAGCACAAGTGACATTACTAAGTCCCAGATGAGCTCTACAGTCTCATTAACACCTTCTCCTCGTGGCGCATTAAAGACAATGACTGGTATGTCCAAAAATGTATCCTTAGTTTGTCTTGAAACTCTCAAATATAGATATTATTTGAGAATTTAAGTAATTATTTTTCTTCTTTTTTTTATCTAGCTTTACCTAACAGGCTATCACTTAATGTTAGCCAACCGGACTCCAGTAATAGCAAGAAGCAATTAAATCGGGGCAGCAAAACGTCTGTCAATGTTTCCAAGTCCAATATTAACACTAAAAAAAAACAATTCAGCCAGAGCAAGGACAGAAGTGATAAAGGTAATGGGAATTATGATTATTTTTTGCAATAGTACCTAGTGAAAATAGTCAAAATGATGACAATATGACGTCAAAACCTAATTTTTTGTAATTTTTACTTTTGAAATTTTTACTAAATTTTGTAATACAATCGACCCTCCGGAATACAAGTAAAATTCGGTATTATTTATGAGACGTTATGCAGTCACATTGCCATCATTTTGATCACTCATTTTGACATTATCCTCCTCATCAATTTGATGTCACTTTAATATCATTTTGACTAGGTTGTTTTCACTGGGTACTTTTATTGTCACCAATATGAGTTATACAACGTAAAATGAATTTAATTCATTGCAGGAGCTGTAGGAAAGGTTCAAAAGTTTGCAAAAAAACATTCCAATGTTAGTAAACATAAAAATAAAAAAGAAAATAAAGAGAGAATGAAAAAAGGTATTGATAAAAATAAGAGTGTCTGACAATGTTGTTTTTTCTTTTATGTTATTATCAATTATTTTTTATTAATTATTTTACAGGAAAGTGGTAAAAGCCCCTCAAATTCTATTTCAAATGCCCTTTTAACAAATGAAAAAGATGGTAAGTTAATGATTGCATTTTCGCAGTTGAATGAACCAGCCGTTAGCAACAATGCAGAAACCACAAAATGTCGTGATAGTTTTGGATACATTTCTTTTGATAATATGGCTTGTTTCCAGGAGATGACATTCACACTGATTTTGAGGAGATGGACCCTCAAGCAACAAGCTCCCTACGAGGACATGACCCTGCCTCTGACACTTTCTGTGAGGATGACGCTAAAGATGATTCAGATAATTCTTATGAACCACATTCAAATGATGGTGAGATACTGTTTTGTTAATAACTATTTGGCATTTTATAAACGAATGTTCTGTAAACTCATCGATTTATTTTTAATTGCAGATTCAATTAGCCGCAAAAGTTCTGATAGTGTTGATGAGATGCGAATCAGCCAATCGCCAATGACTGATTCAAATTTAAGTGGGCACGAGATCGAGGCAATAAATGAAACCACTAACAAAACGGCTGTTAGCAACTCTGCCAACCAGATTGATAAATTTTCAGCTATTCGTAAATAACATTTTCTTCTTTCCAAATATGCAATTCTTTCAAGTATTAAACACCATTTTGCTTCCTCATGGAGGAAGCTTTGTTTTCGTAAATTCGTATATGAACCTTTGATTGCGTATAAAGTTGGATCTAGTCAACCAAATTTAAAAAAATTATATATGAAATAGGGGTAGAAGAAACCAAAGAAAAGATTGGTTTTTTAGTTTTTTCTGCCAATATGTTCATATTGTTGTAAAACGTCGAAATATCGCCTAAAAAAAAATGTCGGTATGTATGTATGTGTGTGTGTATGTCTGTGCCAAATTTACCGAAATTTCTATAACTCCAGAACTAATCAACCAAATCTTAACTAGATATATATGAAATAGGGGTAGAAAAGACTGAAGAATATAATAGAATTATTAAAAATTGTTAATAATAAAGGGGTTACCAATTTTTGTTAAAAAAAACAACCAAGTTTACTGAAATTTCTATAACTCAAGAACTAATCAACCAAATTTTAAAAAATTATATATGAAATAGGGGTAGAAAAGACTGAAAAATATAATATAATTATTAAAAATTGTTAATAATAAAGGGATTACCGATTTTTGTTAAAAAAAGAAACAACCAAGTTTACTGAAATTTTTATATAAATTGTTAATAATAAAGGGGTTACTGATTAAGGAGAACAGTTAGAACATCTCAAGTCTCAATAAATAAGACATCAAAAAATGATGTTTTAGGATAATAAAAAAGTGTGCAAGTAGAAACTTGCACATTGCTTCCTCATAGTTCTTAAGTGTGCAAGTAGAAACTTGCACATTGCTTCCTCATAGTGTGCAAGTAGAAACTTGCACATTGCTTCCTCATAGTGTGCAAGTAGAAACTTGCACATTGCTTCATCATGGTGTGCAAGTAGAAACTTGCACATTGCTTCTTCATAATTTTCAAGTGTACAAGTAGAAACTTACACATTGCTTTCATATAGTTTTTAGGTGTGCAAGTAGAAACTTGCACATTGGTTTGTCTCAATTTTTAAGTATGCAAATTATTTTTAGGTGTGCAAGTAGAAACCTGCACATTGCTTCCTTATAGTTTTTAAGTGTGCAAGTAGAAACCTACACATTGCTTCCTTATACTATTTAAATGTGCAAGTAGAAACCTTCGTTCACAAAGCTTCCTCTATGAGGAAGCCAAAAAAAAATACTAATAATTACTTCTACTTGCACACTTAAGAACTATGAGGAAGCAATGTGCAAGTTTCTACTTGCACACTTAAAAACTATAAGGAAGCAATGTGCAGGTTTCTACTTGTTTAAATTTATTTTGTCACTTTGCAGAGGTCATGAAACTGCAGTACGAGAAACTCAGTAGACTTAAAAAGTCATACATAACGCTCCAAAGGACTGTTGAAGAAATACGCCAACTTTTATTGAATAGAACAGAAGTGCTCCACCATCCAAAGGGCCTCCCAAGCCTCCCCTTCCCAACATTCGAGGATGCTGAAACTGCTGAAGATCTCACAAATGGAAACCCTTCCATAAAGGATTATATTGTAAATTGAAAGATATAAATTATATATCTAACTTAAAATTGTATATTTTGTAACTTGAAGCTTTTTTCATTATTTTCTTCAATCTTAGGTAAAAAAATTAATGTTTGCAAGCTCTGGGAAGTGTGAGAAGGATTGCTCAAAGAAAGTTATGGCTCTTCTTATGACAAATCACACAGGAACATTCTTTAACTGGAAAGGCGGAAAAGGAAAGCAGCCATTTGGGAGCTGGCATTTAAAAGAAATAGTGATCAGTAAGTGAAATTGTGAAATTTATGTTCTTTTACATCACTTTCTTTCCTGACACTTTTTGTTGGAATTTTGACACTTCATAAATTTTGTGTTATTTTAGCGGCAGTTAAAAAATTGAGAGGAGACAAACTAGACACAGGAAAGGCAGAAGATGGGATAAAGGAATGGTTGAAAGAAAGATGTTTTAGAAAAAAATAGTGTAAAATAAATTTTGTGAAATAAATAGCTTTTCTTTGAAATACTAGCTTTTTTTCTTTCTAATGTTTCGTGAGCGTTTATTCGCACGTTCTCTGAACGTTTCTTAGCACGTTCTCTGAACGTTAAAAACAAACGTTCCATGCAAACGTCAGACGAACGTTTTTGTGGTGGCACTTCCGAACTGTTTCCGAACGGGTCAAGTTCGAACGTTATTTAAACGTTGTACCGGCGTGCGTGAGCTGGTGGGGTAGAACAACAAACCAAAAATTTTCTGAAAATATGGCCCAAAATCTAGTGAAGTACGTAGGATTTTTTCGATAAATTAAAATTTGCTGATTCTATGGCCGATTTTCAAGCGATTTTTTCCAAAAGAAAAAAGAAAAAATTCAAATCGACGCTATTTTTTTTTAAATAAATTTTTCGGAAAAATTCTACGATGTTCACTAGATTTTGGGCCATATTTTCAGAAAATTTTTGGTTTGTTGTTCTAGGTGCAAAATTGCGACCTGTAGCAGTACGGTAAGGGAAAAAAGAATTGTTTTGCGAGAGCTGCCATTTTGTTTTTAAAAATCTAAAAAAAATTTTTTATGTACCTTAAGACTTGTACTTTTACATGTAAAAACCCGAATATTAATAAATCTTTTTATTTTTTTATAATAAATTCAGAAAAAGATAGTGAACACAAGGTGATATTACCCGTTAAGAATATCACCGATCCTGCTAAAATGTGGAGGGAGTTGGCTCGTCTTGGACTACTTAAGTCAAATTTAGTTTCTCCTCTCCGCTTTTTTACATCAAATCAGCTAAACTCATATTATGCCTCAGTCTCTAATTCTGAACCTCCCTGTTTGTATGCAGACTTCACTTCTGCCATGTCTTCAGTTTCTCGACCTTCTCATCGCCCAGAATTTGTCTTTTCTACTATTTCGCCTGACTTGGTGTACAAGATCATAACCAGTGGACCGCTTCACTCTTGTGCGTCTGGCTTTGATGGCATTCCGCTTCATATTCTTCGTATTGCTTGGCCCGTTATTTCTCAATGGCTCTTACCGCTGCTTAATCGCTCACTAGAGTCTTCCTTCTTTCCTTCAATGTAGAAACGCGCGCTGATCCGTCCTCTCTCGAAAAATCGTACTCCACTGTCTCCGTCCGCTACGAGACCCATTGCTAATTTGCCGGAAATGTCTAAAATCCTCGAAAGAATTGTAGCCTCACAAATCACAGATTACCTAAATAAATATAACCTCTTGAATCCTAGACAGTCTGCGTATCGTGTGGGTCATAACACTCAATCTGCACTTCTGCGTGTCTGTGGTGATATTAGGAGCGGAATTGACAACAGACTGATTACATTAATGATTCTATTTGATTTTAGTAAGGCATTCGATACTGTCCCACATCTACGATTGCTCATCAAGCTGAAAGAAATCGGTTTTTCTGATGCGGTTCTTGCGTGGATTTTCTCTTATTTCACTGGCCGTTATCAAGCTGTAGTGGATGATGAGGGTAATTTTTCTGAGTGGTTATACTCGTCTTCGGGTGTTCCTCAGGGCTCTGTACTTGGCCCACTTTTATTCGCGCTTTACATAAATGATATTGGTGGAATCCTGTCTTTTGTTTATGCTATTTGCTGATGATATACAAATATATCTGCAATGTTCTTTGGCTAACATTCGTCATGCTCTGGAGCTTATTTCAAGAGATGCAAATGCGTTGTTCAACTATGCCAACTTAAATGGTCTTAAACTTAATCCGGCTAAATCAAAAGTAATTGTATTTGCTAGTCGGCAATATCTTATACCAATGATATTGACCTCGACTGCTTGCCACCTATTATTGTAAACCAGACGCCTTTACCCTTTGTAAGAGAAGTGAGGAATCTGGGTGTGACATTCATGTCTAATTTATCATAAAAAAAACATATCTTACATGTCTCTCAGAAGGTTCATCATGCTTTGTACAAGCTTAAGTTTAATAAAAATTCTCTTTTTATCGGGTTAAGAATAAAGCTAATATTGTCTCTAATTATGCCTTATATCGACTACTGCCGTCTGGTTTATCATGGCTTGAGTGGAGAGTTGAACAATGTATTGCAGAGACTTGTCAACTGTTGTATTCGTTTCATTTTTTATCTTAAGCGTGATGAACATATCACTCCGTTTAGACGCCAACTGAGGTGGCTTTCAGTTGAAAATATGTATGTATGTATGTACTTTATTGCTTGTCCCCGCAGGGTTTACAAGGCGTTTTTCACGAGGAACGGTCCCAAACCTCTTACAATCACGCCTCGCTCCACCTCATACAGATTTTATCCTCTTAGCCTACTTATTCTAACTTAACTTACTTAACCTAATGGCGTGGTTGTGAGCTTCTGCCTCCGCATCCGCCCGCACCCACACCCGCCGCACACACCTCTCCGCAAAAGGGACTTCCGTTTCCTCTTGCTTCCAAATCTCTATTCTCGCCACTTCTAACCCCCCTCTCTTCGGCATACCACTCATTTTCTCTCACTCTCTCCTCAATCATACCTCCCTCCTCTCCTCCTCCCAGCCCTTCCACGTATCCCTTCTTGTCCCTTTTCTTCTCGATCTCCTTCATCCACTCTTCCCCCTCCCCCCCTCACCCAGCACCCATCTTCTCGCCTCCTGCCAACTCCCCTCCCCTTCGTCCCAATTCCTACAACGCTCCCACGTAAGCTCCCACGTCTCCTCCTCCCCCTCGCATAGTCTGCATAAATTTCTCACCTCCTCCTCCCAATATCTGCCCTCCCTCATTTCGTTCCCCAGCGTAAATCTCGCTACCCTTCTCCACCTGCTTTCCCCCCACCCTTTCTTTAGGTACTCCGGTATCCCCTCCTCTTTTACTTCCTTATACCATTTGTTGTATTTGGACTCATTTATTTTCTCCCATCTCTCTGTTCTTTGTACCTCCCTTTCCCACCTCACCATCTCCTCTAGACTTGTCTCTTCCTCCCCCTTCTCTCCCCCTCTCCCTCCTCCCACAAGCCTTTATCATTCAGGATCTTCCTCTTGCCTTTTTCCCAACTCGAGATTTCCCCTCTCTTCCCCGTTCTTTCCTTTACCTCTTCCCAACACCTTTTCGCCAGCTCGCTTCCTCCTCCCTCCTCCAGCCTTCTTTCGTAACCCCACGCCCTCCTGCCCGCCCTACTTCTTAATTTTTCTCTCTGCAACTCCTCCCTCACCAAATATCCCGGCGTCCTCCTATCCACTCCCAACAACCCATCTCAAATATCTTTCCTCCAACCTTTCCATTTCCTCTCTCTCTTCCCACCCCCATATTTCCACTCCACACCCCATTACCGTCCAAATCAGCTGGTCGAATAGCCAGAGCCTTCTCCCCCAGTCCTTCCCAAATCTCCTTTTCCCTATCCCCCACACTTGCCCCATTACCGCCGCCGCCTTCTTAACCCTTTCTTTCACATGCGCCTCTTGTCCTCCGTTCCTTTGTAGCGTATACCCCAGGTATCGGAACTCCTTCACCTCCTCCACTTTTCTTCCTTTCCACCACCAAACCTTTTTCACCATCCTTCCTCCTTCTCTTCTAAATCTCATAATCTTGGTCTTCTCCGCGTTTAATTCCAACCTCTTCTTGTCCAGGTACCTCTCCAGCCTCTCCATCATACTTCTCATTTCATCCTCCCCCTCCGCTAGCAGCACCATGTCGTCCGCAAACTCCAGGTCATACACCCTCTCTTCTCCCAGCTTAATTCCACCTCACTTAACTTTCTTCATCTCCTCCTCCAAGTCAGCCAACAGTATGATGAATAGCAGCGGGCTCAGCGGACACCCCTGCCTCACCCCTCTTACCGTCCAGAAACTCTCTCCCAGCTCCTTTCCCACTCTAACTCTACTTCTCGTCTCTCTCAACACTTCCTCTATCCTCTCCACCAGACCCTCCCTAACCCCCCTATCCCTCAGCGCCTCAATCAACACCTCCCTATCCACCGAGTCAAACGCCGCCTTTAAATCCACAAACAACGCCACCACCTTTCCTCTCTTCCTTCCCAATTATCTATTCACTAGATAGTTAAGCACATAGATGTTGTCCACTGTTCCCATCCCCTTCCTGAATCCCGTTTGATTCGGCGGGATGATCCCCTTGTGCTCCACCTCCTCCCTCAACCTTTCTGCCAACACCGCCACGTACAACTTGTATAAGGTGGATACCAGGGTAACCCTCCTATAGTCTTCTACCCTCTCTCCTTCCCCCTTCTTCACTATGGGCACAATCATCCCCTCCTTCCAGCTCTCCGGCCACCCTCCTTCCCTCCAGACTTTGTTGCAAAACCCTCTCACCCAATCCTCCAACTCTTCTCCTCCGTGCTTCCACACCTCGCTCGAGATACCGGCTATCCCCGCCGCCTTTCCCTCCTTTATTTTCCTTAGGACCCTTCTCACTTCCTCCTTACTTATTTCCTCTTCACCTCCCTCTCCCTCTCGCCTCTTTTCTCCCCCTCCTTTGACGACTCTTCCTTCCACCCCCCCCCCAAGTAGCCTCATAACATGCTCTTTCCACTCCGCCATCTCTATCCCTTCCGTCACTTTCCTCCTTTTTTCCTCTCCTTGTTAACTATTTCCCATACATCACTTTCTCTGCTTACTTCCGCCGCCTTTTTTCTCATCTGTCATTCTCCTCTTTCTTTTTCCTCTTACACATCTCTCTGAACTCTTGCTTCCTCCTTTTATATTCCTCACCCATCCCTCCCGCCCCTCTCCACCTCCTTAATTCTCTTCTTGCCTCCCTCTTTTTCTCTAAACACTCCTCATCCCACCAGCCTATTTTCCTCTTTTTTTCCTTATTTAGCTCCTCCTTCGTCTCTTTCATTGCCCCCTTCAACCTCCCCTCCATCTCCTTCCATTCCTCTTCCAGCCCCCTCTCCCCCAACTCTACACCTCCCAGCTTCTGCCTGAACCTATTTCTCCCTTCTTCACTCCATACACCCCTCTAATTCTTTTCACCTCCCTTGTTCCCCTTCCCTCCCACCCACTCCCCTTTTAACCATACCTCCACCGGTTGATGGTCAGAGTCCACCCTGTCCCCGATCTCCATCCTTTCCACTTTATCCTTTACCCCTCCCTCCCCAATTACATAATCTATCACTGTGCATTCCCTTCCCCCGATTATGTAAACTCTCCCTCTTCGTCCCCCCTTGTGTTCCCGTTGAAGATGCACCACCCTCTTTCCCTCAGGAACTCCAACATCATCCTTCCCTCCCTATTTACCGGTCCTTTGACCGTCTCTTTCCTTGCCCCCCACTCCCTTCTTCCTTCTCCTACCCCTCACAATTCTCCCCCTTCCTCCCCTGTCCTCGCGTTGAAGTCCCCTTCTATCAACACTCTGACTCCTGTCTCCCTGTCCTCCACCCATCGTTCCAGCCCCCTCAGCGCCTTCTCCACGCCCTCTCCTGCGTAGACTCCCACTATCCTCCATCTCTCCTCCCCCACCCTCAACCTTCCCGTCATAATCCCCTCTCCCGCCCCCGCTATCCCTTCCCCCTTCTCCTCCAACTCCTTCTTTATACCCATGACCATTCCCCCCATCGCTCTTCCCTTCTTATTTTCTCTCCTCGCTGCTTGCATTCCCCATTCATACCCTCCCGGTAGTCTCTCCTTCACTCTTTTCCACCCTCTGTCATCCAACCATGTTTCCATCATCACCATCACATCCCACCTCCTCAACCCTGTCCAGAACTCCTTATCCTTGTTCTCTAGCCCAGCCACGTTCCAAAAAGCCACGCTCCATTTTCTCCTTTTCTCTCTCTCCCCCTTCCTCCCTCTTCCCTCCCCTCCCTCCATTCGCTTGTTCTGACTGTACCTATTCTCCGCATTGATATTGGACTTAAACTTCTCCAGATTGCACTGTTTGCCATCGACGACGCACACTTCTTCCTCGGGCTGGTCTTCCACCCGGGGAACATCAACCATCGCGGTGGGACTATTCTGTTCCCCCGCTTTTCTCTCCCCCTCCTCCTCTCTTCTTTGCTCTCCTCTCCCATCCCTCAAAACCTCCTCTTCCTCGTCCCATTTCCAGCATTGCTCATCTATCCATAACCTTCCATATCCTGTTCTCACCCTTCTTCCTCTTCTCTCCTCCTTTCTCGCAATTTCCTCTAACCTCCACCTCATCTTTCTCTCTTTCCACGTCCAGTTTTCCAAAATCCTCTCTTTCCTTCCTCTCAGCTCTCTCTTTCTCTTCATGATTTCTTCTCTCTGCTCCTCACTCTTCATCCTTACAAGTACCATCTCTCTGTCCTTCTCTCTATCCCCCCCCACTCTCTTGACCTCCTCTATATTTCCCCTCACCCCAATGACTTTTAACACCTCCTCCACCGCCTCCCTCCTCCTTCCTCCCTTAACCTCTAGTGCTCTGATTATCACATTTTTTGGTAATTATTTAGTTTAGGGGCCTCACCTCAAATATCGATGTAATTATGCTCAATCGACGCGTTTTTGCACGAAACGAAAGAATCTGGCAGAAAAAAGTGTCGCTCTGCCTCGCGACGCGAGATATTAAACGTTAAAGTTGACAGGAATCAGGTTATGATTTCCGTCATACCGACGAGATATCGCAACACTGAACATGCCCTGCGGCCACATGCGCATGCTCAGTGACCGCACACGCATGCAAAACTGCGCTAGTTTTAAATATGTATTTAAAAGAAACTATATAAAACAAATGAAGCACGACAATGGCATTATTGTTAGACGCGAAATTGCACACCACCTTGCCACGCAATAATGTTAGGCTTAATAGAATTCGGGCATCTGACATAATGTCAGGATAAGCTAATAGAATTTTTAATCCAGCATGGTGTTCTAACATCTACAATTAAATGTAGTGAATGTGGTAGTGATATTGATCTTGATAAAGAAACTTTAATGTACCGATGTAGAAAACGGTACTACGTAAAAAATGAGCACAAGAAACGTGTCTCGAAGCAGTGCAATTTTAAGAAAAGTGGCAAAGCTGGTACTTGGTTCGGAAAAAGTCATCTTGACGTGGCAACAATATGTAAAATTGTTGCCTGCTTCTTAATGTTGAAACATCCACGTCAAGATGACACGCAAGATGAAACTGGCGTTTCGTCGGCCACGATTGTTGACTGGTTCAATTTTTGCCAAGAGGTAATTATATTTTAACATATCTTCATAAATACACACACGCACGCACGCACGCACGCACGCACGCACATACATGTAAAATGTATAAACCAAAATATTAATAATATTATTTCTTCTTACAGGTCTGTGTGTTCTGGGCTGAAAAACATAGTGAGAAACTTGGTGGCCCAGGATGCACAGTAGAAATCGATGAAGCAAAAATTGGAAAAAGAAAATACAATCGTGGTCGGCTCGTAAAAGGTCAATGGATTTTCGGAGGATATGAGCGAGGCACAAAGATTTTCATCGTGCCAGTACAGGATCGAACTGAAGAGACACTTCTGGCGTGTATCAAAGAGTGGATATTGCCAGGCACCACCATCATGTCAGATTGTTGGAAGTCCTATAATTGTTTAAACAATGAAGGCTTCCAACATCTGACGGTAAACCACTCATACAATTTCGTCGATCCTGAAACTGGTGATAACTTTTTACCATAGTTAACTATATTATTACTGTTTATTTGTATATTGTTCTAATACATTTTTTAAATCTACAGGCGCGCATACGCAGCATATAGAGCGTGTTTGGAGAGAAGTTCGCGGAAATATCCCAAGGTATGGAACCAGGGAGGATCACGTCCTTGGATATTTGAGCGAATATCTCTTCAAACGCGCCTATAGCCGCTTGGAGCGTATCGAAAACTTCTTTGATGTCATCGCAGAATTATATCCTCCGATATCCACTTTTGAGGACCAGCCAGAACTTGAGTTAGAAATATCCGACCAACCAAGTACCAGCACTGCTTAGAGATACGTTTCTTGTGCTCACTTTTTACATAGTACCGTTTTCTACACATCGGTACATTAATGTTTCTTCATCAATATCAATGTCACTACCACATTCACTACATTTAATTGTAGCTGTTAGAACATCATACTGGATTAATAAATCTATTAACTTTTCCTGACAATATGTTACATATCTAAACTTTATTATACCTAACATTATTGCGTGGCGTGCGTTGTCTTGGGGGGTGCAGGGGGGTGGAGCCCCCCCGCCCACGCGTGTACTTTGATATGTTGGTAATTGTATAGATGGGGGGAACACCTTGGATGACCTTGATATTTTAGTATGTTGTCAAGGTCACCCTCCTGAGTGACCTTCAGAAGGTTTCAGCCCGCGCTCGTTATTCGTTAAAAAGTTATTAACAAAAAAAAGTTTGGAAAATATAGCAGCTATTTTGAGTATTGAAAGGTATAAATGACTAATAAATATGTCGAAATAGTTCACACATACACTTTTCTACATCTTCACTAACCTACATAGGTTAGATGACGCGCTTTAAACACTTAAATACTTTTAAAGCGCGTCATCTAACCTATGTATTTTTTAAATTTTGCTCCCCTGCACTTCCCTCCCCATGCATGTACTTTATAATTTCGCTTTACAACTTAGCATGTACTTTAAGTTGTAAAGCGAGTTCCACGCTTTCAACCACGGCGGGGTGCGGGGGGGCCGAAGGCCCCCCCCTCGCACCGCCTCGTCTGTGTGTGTGTGTGTGTCCACGCGAAACGAGGTGCCACATGGGTTCATGACGCGCTTTACAAGCTCGTTTAAGTACATGCGTGGGCGAAGGGATTTTGCTCCCCTGCACCCCCCTTTCCATGCATGTACTTTATAATTTCGCTTTACAACTTAGCATGTACTTTAAGTTGTAAAGCGCGTCACGAACCCATGTGGCACCTCGTTTCGCGTGGACACACACACACACACACACAGACGAGGCGGTGCAAGGGGGGGGCCTTCGGCCCCCCCGCACCCCCCCGTGGTTGAAAGCGTGGAACTCGCTTTACAACTTAAAGTACATGCTAAGTTGTAAAGCGAAATTATAAAGTACATGCATGGGGAGGGGGGTGCAGGGGAGCAAAATTTCCCCGCCCACGCATGTACTGGGCACACACACACACACACACACACACACGTGTGTATGCCCTGCTTTATAAAAGTTGTGATTTTCGTTAAAGCAGGGCATACACACGTGTGTATATGCCCTGCTTTATAGAAGTTGTGATTTTTACATAGAAGTAGCCTGCGGCGGAACCCCTTCCCCCGCATAATAAAACTAAACAAACTTCCAGCGTGATACCTAACTGCTTGAATCAAGACGCTTGGTTATTCCGCACGATTGACCAGTCAATAGTCATCATATTTAAAATTGGCGCACTTTTGCATGCGCGTGCGGCCACTGAGCATGCGCGTGCGGCCACTGAGCATGCGTATGTGGCCGCAGGGCATGTTCAGTGTTGCTACATCTCGTCGGTATGACGGGAATCATAACCTGATTCCTGTCAACTTTAACGTTTAATATCTCGCGTCGCGAGGCAGAGCGACACTTTTTTCTGCCATATTCTTTCGTTTCGTGCAAAAACGCGTCGATTGAGCATAATTACATCGATATTTGAGGTGAGGCCCCTAAACTAAATAATTACCCATTTTTTCTTCTCTCTTCACGCTCCTTCCTTTCCATCCTCCTCTCCAACTCTCTTATTTTGTCCCCCACCTCCCCTCCTTCTCCCTCCCCCACTACCCTACCCCCCTTTCCTCCCCCCTCTCTATTTCTTTCCAGCTCCTCTACCTTCCTTTCCAACCCTTTTATGCAACTCACCAACTTCTCCTTCTCTTCGTTTTATTTCTCCTCTCGCTCTCTACATTCTCTTCTCAACTCCTCCACCTCCCCCCTCATCAGCCTCCCCTACTCTCTGATCCCCTCCTTCATCTCTTCCATCATCTGCCTCATATCCCCCCTCCACCCTTTCACCTCTCTCAAATCGTTCATCACCTCCTTCACTTCTTCCCTCCACCTCCTCATCTCCTCCCTCCACTCACTTTTCTCTTTTTCTCCCCATCCCAAGGTCTTGGGAGGCTTCTTACTATCCCTAGTAAATCATCCTTCTCCCCCCCCCCTCCCTCTCGCATTTCCGCCTTTTCTCTTTTCCTCTTTGCGTCCTCTTTCCCGACACTCCCGACGCTGTTGATGCTGCTAACACTCCCACTTCTTGCTCTCTGCGTCTGCGTCTCCCCCCCCCTTTTCATCGTACCCTATCCTCCCGATCATTCTATCTAGGCCGATTCCCTTCTTTGTATATTATACCCCTGGCCCGTCTCCCTCTCCGGCCAGCGCGCCGTCTATACTTCACGCACTCCTCGCCCACGTCCGCCTCCCACTCGACGCTTCCCCTCTTAGTGTTTCGCGTGCTCCCTGCCCGATCCGCTCCGCTCTCCCGCACGCTTTCCGACCCTTTTTCGCCTCTATTCTTTTCACTCGCACCTTCCCTCCACTTCCACACACACTTTCGCTCCTCCACTCTCTCCCTCTCACTCTCACACCTCCACCAACACTCTCCCACGTTCTCACTCACTGCCGAAAATGACTCGCCTAACCGCTACGTGACACACTCTATCGCACCGGAAACGGAAGTCCAGTTGAAAATAGAAGATTGTATTTTCTCGGCTGCCAAACGTTTCGTATACTTCATATGTCTTCTCCATCTTATCTGAGTGAGCATTTCACTTTACTTGATCCATCGTTGAGGAGATCTGACCGCCTTGCATCACAAACTTTTCATGTTCCTTCCCATAGAACAACTACCTACAGAAACTCTTTTCATCTTTCCTCGATCTATTTCTGGCATTCTCTTCCTTGTAATATCACTTCGGCTTCTTCATTCCCTTCCTTCAAGAATCTTCTTAAGGAGTTTCTGCTTGCTAGTGAACTGTGATGTATTGGTATTGGTGATGTATTGTTTTTCCTCAATTTCGTTTTTTATTATTAGTTTTAAGTGCGTTAGTTCTTAGTTTTATTTCCGTACTTGTTGTATTAGTTTTAAGTGCGTTATTTTATACTGTAGTTTATACTATTTGTACTATTTGTACTATTCAATATTGCAGTTTTGTTTTGTTTCACTGCATCTCTAGTCTGTTGCTAGTGCAATACACTGTGTAATTATGTATATTTGCCCTTTAGCCACGCTCGTGCATAATAAATCATATCATATCATATATCATAGCGCTCTCTCTCTCTCTCTATATATATATCCCTCTCCCTCTCCCTCTCCCTCTCCCTCTCCCTCTCCCTCTCCCTCTCCCTCTCCCTCTCCCCCCCCCTCTCTCTCTCTCTCTCTCTCTCTCTCTCTCTCAGCAGAAGCAGACGTGTGAAACATCGCACCGTAAAAGTGTTAATTTTTGATTGGTTTAGAAGTGAGGGAGAGTGTTAAAAAGTTGTGTGAAGAATATCTGCATAGACCGGGGTTAGCCATGAGTGTTATCTAGCCGGAATATGCTGATACATAGGCACGAGAATTGCATTTTGTATAGAGGTCATCAAAGCCTCGTACGACAGGTAGACATCGGCGGCGAACACAAAACGCTGACGTGTAAAAGTGACGTGTGAAAGTGACGAGTCAATTAACTGTCTCTGCCAATATTAGCAGAATGAACGAGGAATACGCCGAGTACCAATGCTCGGCATGTAAGAAGTCTATAAAAACTGAGGTGATCGCATGCAAGTCCTGTGCTAAGCTTTTCCATTCGAGAAGTTCGTTATTAGTGATGGTGATAAAGTAGCTGATATAAATAAAGCAGCGGCATCGACAGGAAGAACAACGGAAACGACGGGACCTGCAAAAATGAGTCCGGCGACAAGCAGCGGGAATAAAGTAGCAGTGGAGCAGGGGATATTGATAGAAAAATAGATTGGCTTGTAAGAACAGTGAAAGAATTAAAAGATGAGACAGCATGTAAAAAGGAGATCAAGTCAATGATAAAAGAAATAGTCCGTGAGGAGATGGGAGGCATTAAACAGGAAATAGAAGAATTGAGAAAAATGTTGATGCAAGGGGCATATGGACCATCAGGTGGAGCGACAAGAAAATATAGCGATGTGATTAAAGAGAGGAAGGAGGAAAATATCTTAATTATAAAACCAAAAGGAGTGAAATTACGAAGAAAATAATTAAATATAAAATTGATATAACCAAGATGGAAATAGGAATTACTAAATTAAGAAAAGGAGGTAAAGGGACAGTGATCTTAGGATGTGAGACGGAAGAAGAGAAGGAAAAGCTAAAGGCGATGGTACAAGCGACAATGGGTGAGGAGGTCAAGGTCTCTGAGCCACAGAAGAGGAAACCTAAGATTAAAATAATTAATGTTGGTGGAGAGGAAATGAAAATGGAAGATGATGAATTAATAGATACAATCAAGAAGCAGAATAGAATTGGCGAAGAATTCTGTATGCACTTAGTGAAGAAAATATTAAAAGGAAAAAATAAGGATATTGAGCAAGGATCCGTAATAATTGAAGTGGATAAAAGCACTCATAAATCACTAATAAACAGAGAAAAAATAAATTTAGGATGGCAAAAGTGTCCTATATTTAATTATATTAGTGTTAGAAGATGTTTTAAATGCTGGGGCTATTACCATATTGCCAAGAATTGCACGAGACAGGAAACATGCTATAAATGTGCAGGAAATCATAAGGCGAATGAATGTACGACGGCAAAGAAGAGGTGTGTAAACTGTACCTATAAGAATCAGACGTACAACTTGAAGATAAATGTTGAACACGAGGCGCTGGATTCGGAATGTCCGACATTTAAGAAAGTATTGGAGGAAGAGAAAAAAAGAGCCGGCTGGGAAGATGCAAAATAGCAACGGGAAGAAGCGGAATTACTCTGGTATACGAATGCACAAAGCTTCTTGGCGCATAAGGATGAAATTCAACATCAGATTATGAAGAGAGTGAATCCTGCGATTCTAGCGTTATCCGAGACTAGATTGACTGTAGAAATTAAGGATAGTGAGGTTAATGTACCGGGGTATAGTAAAACTATTATTTACTGTATATCCCCGTAGGGTTCACAGTCTAGTATCTTACGGCGTTTTTGAAGGGACGTACCCAACCTTATCCCACTCATACCTTTCCTTTGGACCAACGGTTTAACGTCTCTTCCGAAAGACGGAGCCCAGTTTTTCCGCACAAGATCCTATCTTGCACGAAGGGCGCAGTTTCTTCGGAAAAAAACTTTTTCCATACTACATGGCTCTAGTGGACTCGAACCTGGTTCCTCAGATTACGAGTCTGGCGCTCTACCACTAGACCACACTGCCGCCCTACCGGGGTATAGTATAGTTAGATGTGATGCTGAAAATAGAAACACAGGAAGAGTACTGTTATATGTTAGGGATGATATTAAATTTAGAATAGTTGATAAGAAAAAGATAGTGTCAAACTGTTGGTGCGTGGTGGTAGAAATGAGAGAGAATTTGTATAAAGGTATGATAGCAGTAGTGTATCATTCGCCGAGTGCGTCAAATGGCGATTTCGTGAGATTTTTGGAAGATACGGTTGAAGATTTAATAATAAAGTATGACTGTATAGTGATAGAGGACTTTAATATAGATATAATGGTAGATTCATTTTATATAAAGAAATTATTAACGGTAATGCAAAACCTAGGGATGAGGCAATACGTTGATTGTCCAACGAGAGTTACAAAAGATAGTCGAACAATGATAGATTTAATTTTTTCGAATAAGGAAGTAAAGGTGCAAGTAAATGAGAAACCTAAAATAACGGACCATGCATGGCTAAAAGTAGAATTTAATATGAATAAAAAGAGTAATAAATATAAAGAATTTAGAGGCAGGGACTATAGTAAAAATGTAGATGATTTTCTTAGAATAATGGAAGAAAGAACTGAGCAAGGTCAAGGGCTAGATATAAGTATTAGGGCTGAAAGATTTGTTAACAGTTTAGTAAGTGTATTGGATACTATAGTACCTAAGAAAAAGTTTAAAATTCCAAAAGTATGGGAAGGGAAAAAGTGGTATTCAGATGAAATAAGAATGGCATCAGTTAGAAGGGGTGAGGCTCACAGTAGAGCAATAAGCTCAGGTAAGGAGCAGGACTGGGAATTTTTCAAGAATGAAAGAAATGCAGTAGTTAAACTTATCCGGGCAAAAAAGAAGGAATTTTATGAGAATATGATAGATGATAATAATAGGAGTAATCCTACAAAGATGTGGAAAACTTTAAAAGAATTAATTAAGGGTGAGCAAAGGGGTTCAGAGAACATTGATAATGTAGATTTTGAAATATTAGAAGACATAGAAGAATGCAATATAGCTGATAAATTTAATATATATTACGTAAAAAGTATTAATAATATTGTGAAATCTATTAGTAATAAGGAGATAAAAAGCACAAGTAGGGGATCTATTTATGTAATTGAGAATAAAGGAATTATGGAAAATTTTGAGCCAATTAGTGCAAGCGATCTTGAACAAATTGTTAGGGAATTACCACGAAAGAACGGAACAGAGGAAGGTATAAATCAGAGCTCGGCAAGAAATGCACATTTCGGCCGATTTTCATTTGACTCCGCCTCCCGCTCTCCTCTTACCGCGACGTCCCGCGCGCAGCCTACGAGCTTCGCGAGGCTCAGGACCGTGCCGTTTCGCGACCGCATCACCGTACCGGCACCCCGCGAATAGTTTTCCGCATCACCCATGGGGTACTATTATTGACGCGTTTTTTTTAAGTGGTATCCCCTGTAGGCCTAATCCACTGAAGACAGACAACCCTTTCATAAATTTAATTAATTGGAACTTTAATTAATGAAGAAGCAGAATTATATGTGTATATATATATATATATATATATATATATATATATTTATTATATATATATATATTTATATATATATATATTTATATATAAATCTCTTAAGTGAAATAAAAAATACTCACATTCAGAATAACTATTTTCGGGATTTTTTACAAGCGACAGCAGAAACGTCGATCTGCATATTGCACGTAGCAAGACGCATAAGACGCGGTAAAGAATTGTCGCTTAAACAAGAACGTTTTTCATTTTTGATAAGTTTCATTTTTGAGAAAGAAGTCTCACACAAATATGTAGATCCGAACATAGAATAAATTCGGAGTCCAAAATCTCGAAGCTTGGGGTAGGATGATTTCGATAAAATTTTATAAAAATCTGCACCGGTTTCTTTAACCGTTTTAAAAGAAATATTATTTTGCAGATCACATAATTCATCCTGTAAATTAAGATGCTGTTCTTCGATTGGCGCTGTAAGAGGATTCTCAAAAAGAATTAATTCTGTTCGAAGTTTTTCGAAGCAGGTGAAACGCGTATCGAATTCTTCTATAACAGAATCTACGAAATGGATGTTTTCCTTGAAATTACAGCTACTGCCATGTTCTTCGAGAAGAATCTGGCAAGAAGGAAAGAAATGGAAAATGTTATTATTTAAATGAGATTTGAATAACTGTAATTTCCTTCGGAAAGAATCAACATGACTAACTAATTGGGAAATATTTTGATTTGGTTTTTGCAGCTTTAAATTGAGAAGCCTAAGTTGATTAGTCATGTCAGTAATAAAGGCAAGTTCGGAAAGAAATGTTATATCTTCTAAAACAGATATATATTCCTGAAATTTTGGATTGTTTATTTCTTGCAAGAAAAGGAGGATCTCTTTTCTTATTGCAAAAAATATTTCCAAACATTTTGCAGCACTAAGCCAACGTACTGAACAATAAAGTGGGACATCTGTGTGGACAGCATTATGTTCTTGGAGAAATAATTGAAATTTTTGATGACTGAGGAACATGTGTCCACCTTTAATTATATTAATGATTTTAGTAACAGTCTCCATAGCTGTTGACAATTTGATAACTTTGCCGCTTAGTGCTTCCTGATGAATTATACAATGTATAATAGGGATATTAAAATTTCGCTGCTTTAATTGGCCGGCGAATCCTATTTTTGAACCTACCATAGCTTTTGCGCCGTCAGTCGTAATCGAAAAACATTTATTGAAGTCTACGTCAAACTTTTTAAGCGAGTCTTCGACTGCTAAACAAATATCAAGTCCGGTTGTTGTATCATGTAACGAGACAAAATCTAAGAGCTCCTCGACACATGAGAAATCGTCTTGCACGATTCGAATAAAAATACTCAACTGACTCGTATGTCGGATATCGGTGCTCTCATCCAAACACAAAGAAAAATACATACAGGACTTTAAAAGATTTTTTAATTTTTCTTCTATAGAATTACTGAAATCAGTAATTCTCAAAGTAATAGTTTTTGCACTGAGGGGAATACGCATTGCTTCGTCAAGCGTCAAGGAATTACCGAAAGCTTTCACTGCTTCGATGATACAGTTTTTCACGAAAGTACCTTCGGTAAATGGCTTCGAATTTTGTGCTATAAGCAAAGAAATAGCATAAGAGGCTAGTAGGGATTTTTGAGAGGAAGATTTAGAAGAAGATATTGCACCTTCTTCAAAAAATAACCATTCTTGATAAACTAATTTCAATCCTTCAATAATACTTAACTTTTCTGAATGCGTGATCGCGCCGGTTGCGTTGGATTAAACTCTCTCGCGCACACGTAACAGTCACCGTCATCAATTTACAGTAGAGAGGCATTTCATAAATAGTCATTCAGTCGATTACTCGAATTACTCACATTCAGAAAAGTTAAGTATTATTGAAGGATTGAAATTAGTTTATCAAGAATGGTTATTTTTTGAAGAAGGTGCAATATCTTCTTCTAAATCTTCCTCTCAAAAATCCCTACTAGCCTCTTATGCTATTTCTTTGCTTATAGCACAAAATTCGAAGCCATTTACCGAAGGTACTTTCGTGAAAAACTGTATCATCGAAGCAGTGAAAGCTTTCGGTAATTCCTTGACGCTTGACGAAGCAATGCGTATTCCCCTCAGTGCAAAAACTATTACTTCGAGAATTACTGATTTCAGTAATTCTATAGAAGAAAAATTAAAAAATCTTTTAAAGTCCTGTATGTATTTTTCTTTGTGTTTGGATGAGAGCACCGATATCCGACATACGAGTCAGTTGAGTATTTTTATTCGAATCGTGCAAGACGATTTCTCATGTGTCGAGGAGCTCTTAGATTTTGTCTCGTTACATGATACAACAACCGGACTTGATATTTGTTTAGCAGTCGAAGACTCGCTTAAAAAGTTTGACGTAGACTTCAATAAATGTTTTTCGATTACGACTGACGGCGCAAAAGCTATGGTAGGTTCAAAAATAGGATTCGCCGGCCAATTAAAGCAGCGAAATTTTAATATCCCTATTATACATTGTATAATTCATCAGGAAGCACTAAGCGGCAAAGTTATCAAATTGTCAACAGCTATGGAGACTGTTACTAAAATCATTAATATAATTAAAGGTGGACACATGTTCCTCAGTCATCGAAAATTTCAATTATTTCTCCAAGAACATAATGCTGTCCACACAGATGTCCCACTTTATTGTTCAGTACGTTGGCTTAGTGCTGCAAAATGTTTGGAAATATTTTTTGCAATAAGAAAAGAGATCCTCCTTTTCTTGCAAGAAATAAACAATCCAAAATTTCAGGAATATATATCTGTTTTAGAAGATATAACATTTCTTTCCGAACTTGCCTTTATTACTGACATGACTAATCAACTTAGGCTTCTCAATTTAAAGCTGCAAAAACCAAATCAAAATATTTCCCAATTAGTTAGTCATGTTGATTCTTTCCGAAGGAAATTACAGTTATTCAAATCTCATTTAAATAATAACATTTTCCATTTCTTTCCTTCTTGCCAGATTCTTCTCGAAGAACATGGCAGTAGCTGTAATTTCAAGGAAAACATCCATTTCGTAGATTCTGTTATAGAAGAATTCGATACGCGTTTCACCTGCTTCGAAAAACTTCGAACAGAATTAATTCTTTTTGAGAATCCTCTTACAGCGCCAATCGAAGAACAGCATCTTAATTTACAGGATGAATTATGTGATCTGCAAAATAATATTTCTTTTAAAACGGTTAAAGAAACCGGTGCAGATTTTTATAAAATTTTATCGAAATCATCCTACCCCAAGCTTCGAGATTTTGGACTCCGAATTTATTCTATGTTCGGATCTACATATTTGTGTGAGACTTCTTTCTCAAAAATGAAACTTATCAAAAATGAAAAACGTTCTTGTTTAAGCGACAATTCTTTACCGCGTCTTATGCGTCTTGCTACGTGCAATATGCAGATCGACGTTTCTGCTGTCGCTTGTAAAAAATCCCGAAAATAGTTATTCTGAATGTGAGTATTTTTTATTTCACTTAAGAGATTTATATATATATATATATATATATATATACCACCCACAAGACGTTGTAGTTTCCCGCGTTATTGTACAAATTACCAATAAAGAGGAAGTAAAAGAGCGATGCTTAAAAAATTTGTCGTACAACACATAAAATATCAGCCTCACACTCTATAGATGAAAAAGAGCGAAAGCGCGCGCAATGATAAGCACGCTGCATATGAAATTAAATATTACACTTGGAAAAGTATCGTAGCCTCTTTAATTATTTTGCTATATTATCAATACGATATTATTATATGTGCTTTCACATATAATTACAAAGTAATATTGAAAAGTAAACATATATATAGAGGAAAGTCCCCTATTATGAGACAGGATCCTAATATGAGATATGTTAAGCTAAAAGGCCCTTTATAGGCCCCATCTGTTGATCCCATGAAAAAACCCCGCCATCTCATATTAGGATCCCTATCTCATAATAGGGGACTTTCTTCTAATTATTTTGCAATATTATTAGTACAATATCATTATATATATGTGTTTTCAAATATAATTACATTAATTACAAAGTATATATTATTACTGTGACAAAAATACTTAACAAAAATTCGTAAAATCCACCAAAAAAAGACATTAAAAATGTAAAAAAACGCCAAGTATATTTCACGCAATATAATTTTATAAATAATATTAGAAAAATAAAAAAAATATTTACTTAAAAAACACAAAAAAAATCAATATAATGGCATGAAAAAAAAGTGAAATCAAAGTATTATTCCAAGTATATTTATTAGAGTAAGTAATATCTTTAAAAAAAGGTAAAGAAAGGCGCCAAGTACACGTATAGTAGTGTATATGTTGTTTTGTGTATATGTTACCTCGAAAAAAACAAAGTGGTAGTATTATACCTCGAAAAAACCTAAGTAACAAATGGTAGACGTAATCTTTGTATCTCAAAAAATCTAAGCAGTAGTATCTTTATTTCCAAAAAATTATAACCCAAGTGATACCCATCACAAAATTACATTACCTTATCAAAGAAGAGTCGCGCTTCAAGTGATCTATTATTACAATTACAAAAAAGAAATGATATCTCTTTAAATTACAGCGCCAATTGCAGAGAGAACATATATATTGCCTCAAAAAATAATGTTGTACTATGTTCGTAAGCGAACCGAGAATGCGAGAGAAGGCTCGACCGCGAATTGCAATGAGACAAGCAGAAAGTTCACGGACAAACGTTTATTCACTAATTACAACTATTTACAAGATGATAAGAAATCGACTATCGAAAAGGCAAGCAACGCTAAGAGATACCCTGGCGAAAATGAGAAGTTTCATAAACGTTTGTTTGATGTTTACATGAGCGTTTGCGGAAGTTCTTTGAGAGTTTAGAAACGGTCAGTAGAGAGTTCGTAGAGCGGAAATTGCAACGCTGCAGCGTTTGAAAGGCGTTTGAATATAGCGTTTTTGAGAGTTTGCACAGTGTTTACATGACGTATGACGTTTGCTGAAAGTTCTTTAAAACATTTAGAGATCCTCTGTTAAGCGTTTAGGCTGCGTTCGGAAACGTCACCCGGGTACACACGGGTATACTCCCTTCTCCTAACTCGCTGAGATAGAAAGAAAAGGGAGTATACTCGTGTGCACTCGGGTGACGTTTTCGAACGCAGCCCTGATAAGTCGAAAGCGTTTGCTTTCATCATTGAAAACTGCGTGCAGCCTCTATTGAGCTTAACGGGCGTTTACTCTTGTCGTTAGAAGAAACGGCGTAAAGAGCGTTAAATGTTAAAATCTGCTTTTCGCCTCGCAGGGGGTCTGCTTATATACGCGGCTGGATGTATTTTAAATGCGAGAAAGATACGCCGCCTAGCGGTATTGTTAGAAGAACGTTTGCTGAACGGAGGGAAAACGCTTGTGTTACGGAGTCGGGAAAAGCGTTTCTTGGGCGTCTCCAAGCCGTTTGCGTTAACGCCTTACAAATCGTTCACTGCGCCTCTACAATTCGCCATCGGAAGAGCGTTTGCTGAACGGATTGAAAACGCTTGTCTTACGGCGTTGGGAAAAGCGTTTGCTAAACGTTTGAAAAATCTGACAGCAAACTCTCTGCACGCAGCGTTTACTGAGCGTTCTCTGAAAAGCGTTGCCTCAGCATTTCAGAACTTTCATGAAACGTTATATACAGCGTTTTATAAGCGTTCTGAAAGCGTTCAAAATCCAACGGCGTTGTGTAAGCGTTCTTATAAAGTTTGAAAGCGTATAAACTCTCAAAAAACCCTCATTGAACGGTTGTCAACGCTTTATAAAGCTTCTTAATTTTCGCCAGGGTATCGGTTCGCGCGGTAGCAGCAACGAACAAAAAGAGCGAGCGACTCTAACTATTTACAGTAGCAACTCGAAAGCAGAGAGCGACTGGCCCCGTCGCCGAGGGCGCGCGTCCTTTTAAACTCTCGATGGCTTCTCGCAAATTCGAGACTCTTAGCTCGTGTTACCGGAGAAGTCCCCGAGATGTTCGTTGTCGTCAAGTTATAAACAGTGGAGACAAAGCGAACGCGTGCGAACAATTAACTCGGCAATGCTTTGTCTCCACTGTTTGTACGTTCGGTCGTCACGTTGAAAGTCGCGGCGATGAAAACACTTTTGTCTCCCGGCGCTGCCAAAATACTGTTCTTATTTCGACTCCGATATGGATCGGAACGTTTGACCATCTTAAACATACCGCCCGCCTCGTCAGAGCAGCTGACGAAAAGGTTGCGGTACCCAGCGAGCGAATTCCGTACAAGCGGGTCGTTGACCCAGTATCGCGCGCGCGGGTATTTACATCGCGATCACAACATTAGGCGTGCGAGGATTTAACGTTCTCAGAACTTCAAGGGAATATGTCTATTACGAATATTAAATCCCGAGAAGTGAATTTACGTGAGCAATAGATATGTAGCGCTGCTTTAAGAAATCCGCGATCGCAAGAAAGCGCAATTTTATTTGATTTTATTTATAGCGGCGAGTAAGATAGGGTTGACAATCTTCGATCGCGTACAAATTTATTATTTCTAGACGCAAAGAGAGCAAAAAAAATTCGCAGTGGAGGCCTCGATTAGAAGGCGCTAGATCTAGCGCACAGGTTTAGGAGATGCTGGGGGACCTCGAGCCCCAGCATTCGTTCGTAAGAAAGATGCCAAGTCATCCTTCTGTTTTCTCCCGTGGATCGCTGTCGCTCGCAGGCAGAAGGACGAGCTTAACGATCGGCCTTGTAAGCTTGCCTATCGCGGTGCGGACGGTGACCACGCGCACCCGGCCGTCCTCTCCAGGATGGACCTTGACCACTCAAGCCAATGGCCACTTCGTCGGCGGGGTGGTCTCGTTCCGCAGGAGGCAGAGGCGTCCGAGCTGAATGTCAAGTTCCTTGCTCTGCCACTTGGGGCGGTGCACCAGCGAATGCCCGTATTCCTGGGACCATCGCTTCCAAAAATGATCCCGCATCTGCTGCAGCAGCTGCCAACGGATGAGGCGGTTAACGGGCACGTCCAGCAGCGACGGTTCAGGCACGGCAATCAGGGCGGACCCTACTAAAAAGTGCCCTGGAGTGAGCACGGCCAGGTCGTCTGGATCGTCGGAAAATGCCTGCAAAAGACGAGAGTTAAGACAAGCTTCGATTTGAGCGAGGAGAGTGCTCATCTCCTCGTAAGTCAACGTAGCCTCGCCCAGCACCCGCCGAAGGTGGGGCTTGAGAGATTTTACGGCGGCCTCCCCCAGAGACCCCCAAAATGAGGAGCGGATGGCGGGTTGAATCGCCACCTGATTCCGTCGCCCGCTAGATGGCTAGCGATCTGTCGTCCTTCAGGGTTGCTGGCAGCGAAAAGGGCGCGTAGCTGCTTGTCGGCTCCTACAAAGTTCGTCCCGCAATCACTGTGGAGGCTGCTGCACAGTCCGCGACGGGACGTGAATCGGCGCAGCGCCGCCAGGAAGGCTGCCGCGGTGTAGTCGGATACGACTTCCAGATGCACGGCACGCGTGACGAGGCAGACAAACACCGAGACGAAGGCCTTGCAGGCTCGCTGCCCTCGACCTTTAGAAGTCCTTAGGAGAATTGGCCCGACGTAGTCGACGCCAGTGTGTAGAAAGGGCCTGGCAGGGCTTACTCTCTCGCGTGGAAGACTGCCCATTAGCTGCTGCGGAGTTGCCGCCCGCCAACGCGCGCAAGTAACGCAGCGGAGGATCAGGCGTTTCACCAGGGCTCGGCCTCGTGGGATCCAGTAGCGCTGCCGACACATGCCTAATGTCAGTTGGACACCTCCGTGCATCGTCCTTCGATGGCAAGCTTCCACTCAGTCGAGTAAAGTGCGAGGCACCCGGCAGGATAACTGGGTGACGTTCATCGTAGGAGAGGACGGCGTGTTTTATCCTGGCGCCCACGCGCAGGAGACCTTGAGCGTTTAAAAAAGGATTGAGTTTGACAAGGCAGTTAGATAACGATCGCGAGCAGCCCCGACGGAACGTGGCTAAGTCGCGGGCGAAGTGGTTCGCTTGCGTAAGCCTGATCCAGGAAAGGCGAGCCTCCTCCAGCTCCTCGGACGTCAGCTCGGTACTGTACGGGGACGGCTGGTACGGTCCCCGGGCCGCCCCTCCACCGTAGCCAACGGCGACACCACGCTGTCACTCGTAACAGGCGTTGAAGCGAGGAGAATCGGAGCAGTTCCTCGGGCTCCTCGACGGGAGTTTCGGCCGGCATCACCGCGTGGACTCGCACTCGCTCTTCGGGCAGCTCCTCCGTCTCCGACACGGCTCCGGTAGCGGGCCACGCTGCAGAGTCCTCCTTGAGCCAAGGCGGGCCGTTCCACCAGAGAGGATGATTCACTAACTCGCCAGGAGAGATACCTCGCGAGGCACAGTCCGCTGGATTGTCCCGACCAGGCACATGATGCCACAGCGCTTCCGGTACCGCCGTTTAAATTGCTGATACTCTATTGGCCACATAGGTCTTCCATCGCGTAGGGTGACCTCGGATCCAGCCCAGGGCCACCATGGCGTCCGACCAGAGATTAAGAGGCGCCTCGGGCAGTTCGAGCGTGACCTTCGTGTGGGCAGCAAGCCGAGCGAGCAGCGCCGCTGCGTCGAGCTCAAGTCGAGGTAGAGCCACGATTTTGAGAGGAGCGACCTTGGTCTTCGCCGCGAGCAAGGTAACAAGCCAGGATCCGTCCTGCGCCTGGGCTCGCAAGTAAATCACGGCGGCATAGGCTTTCTCGGAGGCATCGGCAAAGCCATGAAGCTCGACGCCGAGTCCCCTGGCGTCTGGATAGATTCTACGAGGGACGCGAAATTCCTCCAGCAAAGGGAGCTCCGCCTGGTAGGTCCTCCAATACTGGGCGTCCGTCTCGCTCAAGGGATCATCCCAGTCCAGTCCCCTTAGCCAAGTAGCCTGAAACAAGATCTTAGCACTCACCACCACCGGCGCCAGCCAACCGAGCGGGTCGAAAACCCGGGCGGTGAGAGACAGCACCGACCTCTTTGTGAAGGACGTAACGAGGCTCGTCTTCGTAGAAAATGAGAAGCTGTCGACGCAGGGATGCCACTGAAGTCCGAGAGTGGCATGCGACTCCTGAGGTCGCCAAGAGCGGAGCTCGCGCTGCATCCTGTGCTCGGCGGTAACGTCCGTCAGCAAAGCCTCCTCGTTGGCAGACCATTTGCGGAGGGGAAAGCCGCCCGCCATGCAGAGCTCCGAGAGTTGCTGCCGGAGAGCCAGAGCCTTTTCCAAAATATTTGCGCCCGAGAGTACATCGTCCATGTAGCGGTCAACCAGTAGGGCGATCGCTGCCAGGGGGAAGCGTTCCTTCTCGTCCTCGGCAAGCTGTTTCACGGAACGCATCGCTAAGAACGGTGCACACGTCAGACCGTAAGTCACCGTGTTGAGGAGATACTCCAGTATCTCGTCTTCTATCTTATACCGCCAAAAAATTCGCTGCAGGTCGCGGTCCTCGGGATCGACTAGGATCTGGCGGTACATTTTTTCCATGTCTGTTGCCAGGACGTAGCGCCAGCGGCGCCAGCGCAACAGCACATCGGCGAGATTAGGCAGGAGGTTTGGTCCCACACGCAAGCACTTATTGAGCGAGTCGCCAGAGGGTAATGACGTCGAGCCGTTGAACACGACGCGCAGCTTCGTCGAGGTGCTCGCCTCGCGCATCACGCCGTGGTGTGGAAGGTAGCTCACACGACTCTTCGTTTTGTCCTCCGGAGCCACCGGAGTCATATGTCCAAGCTCCTCGTACTGCCGCATGAACTCGACGTACAGCTGCTTCAATTTGTCATCTCGGGCGAATCGTTTCTCCATGTGGGCCAGTGCTCGTAAAGCCGCGCTGCGCGTTCCCCGAAGATCGGGCAACGGGTCCACGACCGGGAGTCTCACCATGTAACGACCGTCCGCGGTCCGGGAATGTGTGAGGCAGAAGAAACGCTCGCACTCACGGTCTTCCGGCGTAAGCGCGGGTGCGCCGGCCGGCAGCTCCTCCTGCTGCCAGAATCTCTTCACGATGGTGGAGAGATCTTCCTTGATGTGGCATTGCAGAGTCGTCGATCTCGGAGCGCGGGCCTCCGTCCCGGCGGCGCCCGAGATAATCCATCCCAGAGTCGTTTGTTGGGCGACAGGCTCGAGAGGTTCGTCCTTTAGCAATCCCGGTTGGAGAATCGCGGCAAAGACGTCAGCTCCAAGAAGCATTTCCACCGGATCCGAGGCTGAAAAGTCAGGGTCGGCAAGCTCTAGCCCGTGGAGATGCGGCCACGTCGCAGAGACCCCGCCGCCGTAGAAAGTGAGCCGAGGTAGAATTAAGGCCAACACCAAAATGGACGGCCCGCCGTCTCGAGGCGAGATATCCAAGGCCACGCGGCCTCGAGCGCGACCCGTACGCTTCCCGCCGACGCCGAACACCGCGACCGAGGTAGGCGAGCGGAGCAGTTTCAGCCGCTGTACCAGCGATTCCGAGACGAGGGACGATTCGGTGCCTTGGTCGACAAGCGCTCGCGCAATGTGCTCTACCCCGAACCGATCGCGCACGCGGATACGAGCGGTAGCGAGTGTCTGTGAAGTTGGCACGACATTCTTTAAATTTCAAAAAAATACTAAAAGTTCCAGTAGCACTTTTCATAGTTCTACAGTTCCTGATAAAAATTAAACAGAGTTCCGCATTTCTTATATTAAAAAATCGAAATTGAAAAAATGTCGTGCTAATTTCGCGAATCTAGCACGACACCCTCTCCTCTAAAGTATCAAAACGCGTTGAATATTATCAGTTTTGACAAGAGTTCCCGAAAGTTCTGTTCGAGTTTCACATATGTATACAATTTCAGATCGATATTCCACCAATTAACAATTTTTAACAATTTTTTATATCCGCGCCCAGCACGACACTTAGAAAATGTGTCGTACTGATGATTTTCCGCAGTTCTAACGGTTGTTTTCGATAGTTCTACAAGAGTTCTATGCTTTAGGATCATTTTTACAAATAGTTCCGGCCATTTACTATTTTTTAAATAATTTTTAACAGTTACGCCCAGCACGACACTAAAAGTGAAAATGTGTCGTGCTGATAATTTTCCGAAGTTCTAACGATTGTTTTCGATAGTTTTACAAGAGTTCTATGCTTTAGAATTAGTTTTAAAAAGAGTTCCGGTAATTAACTATTTTTTAAACAATTTTTAACAGTTACGTCCAGCACGACACTTGTTAGTTAAAATGTGTCGTGCTGATGATTTTTGGTAGTTCTAACGGTTGTTTTCGATAGTTCTACAAGAGTTCTATGCTTTAGCATCATTTTTACAAATAGTTCCGACCATTTACTATTTTTTAAATAATTTTTAACAGTTACGCCTAGCACAACACTAAAAGTGAAAATGTGTCGTGCTGATGATTTTCCGCAGTTCTAACGATTGTTTTCGATAGTTTTACAAGAGTTCTATGCTTTAGAATTAGTTTTAAAAAGAGTTCCGGTAATTAACTATTTTTTAAACAATTTTTAACAGTTACGTCCAGCACGACACTTAGTGAAATGTGCTGATGATTTTCCGCAGTTCTAGCGATTATTTTCGACAGTTCTACAAGAGTTCTATACTTTAGCATCATTTTTACAAATAGTTCAGACCATTTACCATTTTTTAAACAATTTTTAACATTTACGTCCAGCACGACACTTATTGTTAGTGAAAATGTGTCGTGCTGATGATTTTCCGCAGTTCTAACGGTTGTTTTCGACAGTTCTACAAGAGTTTTATGCTTTAGGACCATTTTTACAAATAGTTACGGTAATTAAATATTTTTAAAACAATTTTTAACATTTACATCCAGGACGACACTTAGGCTGGTTTCGGTTTAGACGCTTAGGGCTCAGACACAATGAGAAAAATAAGGAATAAAATAAAGGAATAAGAAATAAGGCATGTTGCATCTCACTTTAATGTACGTGTACTGAAGTGAGATGCGACATTCCCTTATTCCTTATTCCTTTATCTTATTCCTTATTTTTGTCATTGTGTCTGAGCCCTTACTCGCTTTAAGCGTTTATGAACATCGCTTCATCCTTGTTTAACTTTTAGTGAACAACAAGGATGAAGCGATGCTCATAAGCGCTTAAAGCGTGTAAGCGTCTAAACGGAATCCAGCCTTAGTGAAAATTTTCATTCGTGTGCACATGTACACTCGCGGTTTTAAAAAAAAAACGCGGTGTACCCTTTCTTGAAATTACAAAGGATTTGCCGACGTAACTCCAAGTGCGCGTTGTTTTTCGGGTAGCGCGGTGTCCTGTGAGATAAGCGCGCTACGCCGACAGTCTTTTGTCACCGTGTTTTTCGATATACGCGAGGATACACGTGCACACCGATGAAAGGACAAAACCGCACCTATCAAAATTTAGCAACTAAAAATTGAAATCTAAAAGTCTCTACGGAGAGGGGTATATAAGACGAGCTGTTCTAGTGAATCGTCATTTCTAACGAGTCGTTTGAATCGTGAAGACAAGAGTTTAGTGAATAACGCAGCGACACATAGTATAACGAAAGAAGAAAATAAGGAAATTGATAGTGGTACAGTACAGATCATAACTGCAGTGCGAAGGTTCAGGAGACTGCCTATTAATTGTGACCATCCCTGGGCAAACCACGATTTTGATTATAAAATTGATGCCAAATTATTAAGATGTAAATATACATGACTTTTTATTCAAATATTTCCAGGAAGTAAGAAATAAGAAATGAAACAGTTAGGATATTAAAACAGTGTTCGCAAAATTCATAAAATATATTTTTGTATTTCTTTATTGTATTCTTTTGTATCTTTTTGTTATAGCGTAATTCTATCTTACTATTTAAACGGCAAGATGTACGATAAGGCAAAATTATTAGAGATTCTATTGGATACGGATTGCCGAACAATAAAAGATTGTGGTAGACCTTATCCACCATCGGCCGAAATATATCGTATAATTTCGGAGAAAATGAAGCAATCTAATTCCTATATAACACCAAAACACATATACGTGCTGATTAACGAAAACAGGAACGGCTACAAGGATAAAATTCTTAAGGCTTTCAATATTAAGATAGATGACGGAGAAGTCTCCCACAATATATCCTCCTGCTCGATTGAGACTGTCAAAAATGACTCGATTAATGCGCTTTCAAAAGAATTCGATTTAATCATATCGGCCGAACAGTGGAAAACGATTATGCCTCTTCGAAAGCTCTACGGAAGACGATATAAATACGTACTGCAGAGCGGTTAGACTGATGTTATAGCTGA
This sequence comes from Temnothorax nylanderi, assembly GCF_030848795.1. Taxonomy (NCBI): domain Eukaryota; kingdom Metazoa; phylum Arthropoda; class Insecta; order Hymenoptera; family Formicidae; genus Temnothorax; species Temnothorax nylanderi. The sequence goes on along the minus strand of NW_027249503.1, from coordinate 41,762 downwards.
AAAAGCGTGGCAGCAACAAAAATTTCGTTGTACAATAGCATTTAAAAAACACGATGTTCACGAGTCGAGCTCCGCGAAGTATTATATCGGTATTCACGGCATTTGCAAAGAATCCCATGTGCGAATGTCGGACTTCTGCCAGAGTTGTCCGCATGGCCCAGAAGTGGCACAATATTGGCTGCCAAGACTTGATGGGTGGTGCTGCCCCAGTACGGATAAACCGCTAGATCAGTATTGTGCCAGTACCCCCATGCAACCATATTCTGTTCTGAGCCGAGTCTCGTCTCAGTACTGACCGTGTATAAGGCCAGAAATTATATTGATCTACGGCCGAGAGTCGGCTCAGTACTGGGCATGTATTGGGTCGACTTAGAAACTTTTCGCTCGGGCGGCGCCGGAGGTAACAACCGCGCAAAAGCAACACGCCGCGAGGGGACTTTTCGCTAGAGCCCACGCCGGAGGTAACGACCGCGTTCATGCCGTCGTCGTCGCTCTCAGCGGTCAAGTCCCGATGGTCTCGATATTTCGCCTCCAGCGCCCGTAAGCGACCGTGCGTAAGACCGTGCGTCGCCGATCGCTCGGCCGGCCGGTTGGGTACTATAAGAGGTGCGGTGCGCTCGGCGAGCCGAGCGACACGAGCGATACGTACGGACGTGCAAACGCTTTTCGCTTGGTCCGTACAAATGTGTAAAGCCCCTTGCACAATAGGCGATAGCGATAGCGATAGCGACAGCGACAAGGTTGCCGACAAAGCTATACCTTTGTCGGCAACTTTGTCGATGTCGCTATCGCTATCGCTATCGCCTATTGTGCAAGGGGCTTAAAACGTTTGTGGAATACGTACACGAAAGGGGCACGTACGACGAAGTCGATGCGGGGAGCATCGTTTCCCGTTCGCTCGCGCTCGTAGTCGATCGCCACCGTCGTGTATCTTATACGAACACAGCATTGCCAAGAGTATCGAAAGACCGAATTGGATTTGGAGAAATTCTCGCTCGAGCGGCGCCGGAGGTAACAACCGCGCGAAAGCAACACGCCGCGAGGGGATTTAGAAAGCTTTTTGCTCGAGCGGCGCCGGAAGTAACGACCGCGGCACGAAAGCAACACGCCGCGAGTATGATATGGCAATCAGTGTTATCCCCGTACTAGTACTCTGTGTCGGGCCAAAGTTGGCGCCAAGAGTTGGCCCAATACTGGCAATCAGTGTTGTCCCCGTACTAGTACTCTGTGTCGGGCCAAAGTTGGCGCCAAGACTGGGACCCGTGTTATCATTCCGACATTGCCCCAGTAATGACCCCGATCTTAGCTTGTACTGGCCCAGAATCGTCAGCCAGTACTGGTAACTCTGGCACCAGTACCAAGCCAGCACTGAGCCTTTATGAAATTCGCACATGGGATGTAACGCGAGTATAAAAGGTAAAATTATACATAAACCGCGCGATGATGTCGACGTAAAGATACATTTCGTAGTATTAAATATAGAAGAAGAAAAGCATTCTTACACAACAAAACGGCAATTAAGGGGTAAACGTCGTAAAATTGTTACTAGCACTTTAATTGAAAGAAAAATGGATGCTATAACATTTCGTAGACAGGAGGCTAAACGTCTAAAAAATTTTGGCGACGTCGAACCATCAATTATTCCTAACGCTGCTGTTTTACGAAAAGCAAAAGAGCAGAGGTTATTAGAACGGCACGGACTTTTATACGCAAATCCTGTCTTAAATCTATTACAAAGTTCGAAGCAGGGAAAATATTGTGGCGCTATTCATAATATTGGATTATTAGAATTGTTTTCTATTTATTGGAGTCTCGAGCAGCAATTATTGTACAGAGCAAGAAGCAAAAAAAATTCAATAGGCTTTATGACAATCGATGCTACTGGAGGTGTTATAAAACGATACTCTAATTGTGAACCGCCTATTTTCTTATATCAATTTGTATGTACGTTGATAATGATGGAAGTATTCCAGTGTTTCAGATGGTATCAGCCGATCATAAATCAATGCATATTGCATATTTCTTACGCAAGATAATAGCAAAAGGAAACGAAGCTCCGCGCATGGTCGTTTGCGATTTTGGATAAGCGATTTTAATCGCTGTTGCAGAAATATTTGCAAAATGCATTGATTTACGACATTATTTAAAGAAATGCTTTAATATTTTGCACGGTGTTAATGACACGATTCCATCATGTTTTATAAGATTGAATGTAAGCCATTTTATTTCCATGATATCGAGATGGAATTGTCTGAAACAGAGAGATAAATTACTCGTCCGTAAGTTTTATTTACGTTCTCTAAGTCAAGCGTATAAAATGACTTCTCTAGAAGAATTGTGCACATTTTTTGAAGCAATTCTTATAGTAGCGTTAAGCGAATATGTTGGCTCCAATGAAAACGGAGAGCTAGGAATTACCGTCTGAATTGCGTTTACAATATTTGAATACCATAATTAAAAATGTTCCCGCGCCTGAAATGTCGGAAATATCGGATGAAATAAATGAGAATACTGATCGCGATGAGATATATCAATCAGGATACTTCCGACTGGTTTCAATGGAGTTCCAACATATACAATAATGCCATCCGGTTAGCAGTTAATTGTACCGAGGGAACAGCAATAAATGCTTGCTATAATCCCGATTTTGCAAAAATAATGAAAACGCGTTTAATTCCATATGTAGTACTTTGGAGCGGCGTAATGCGATCGCATTTTCAGATAGGCGATGAAATTGCCACTTCTTCTTCCGTTGAGGCGGCATTTGCGGATTTGAAAAATCGCGCATTTAAAGGTCAATTGCCGATGAGAGCCGACAAATTTGTACACGAGCATCTTGACTATCTTGACGGAAGAATAAAATTGGCATCGTATCAAAAAGATATTTTAAGTGTAAATGATGAACAGCAGAATCAAGTGGAGCTTAATTATTCTGCAAATTCCGCGGAAGTGCAAACAGATCGATCGATAGATGATTATTCTTATTCTAGTACAATTAACTGTGACGTGGTACAAAATATTAATGTAATAACAGAAGACATCGATAAAATAAGTGTAACGGTTGATACCATCATTAATAATGAAAACGATAAAAATAGTGCAACGACTGATACCATCGTTATCGATAATGAAGATCAATTAACTTGTAATATCAACGAAAATTGGCGAGGCCTTGTTCGCGAATCACCGGACGAGCAATATTCTACTCCAAAAAAACGACGTAAACCATCTTACTTTTGTTAGATAAGTGCTCGGAATGGGATTACATCAAATTAGCGAGAAACCAAAACATAGCACTCATACGGAATGGTAATGTATGCAAAGCCGTCACTATGGATGGCAAAGTCATAACCATTTGCCAAACTTGTGCGTTCGATGCGGTAGTTCATCTAGTCGCAAGCGGCATTGCAAGTATAAAGTCCTACGAGGATAAAATAAAGTTTTCGGAAAATCCTACTATAAATCTAGCCATGTCAATATTACATGCTGGAAAAATAACGACAAATCACTACAAAGAAAGAGCTAAAATCTTATTAGATCTTTCGCTTTTTAGTGACGCTTTAACTATTTATACACGTAGGATTTCTAAATTAAATGCCGATTGCAATGTCGCACATTTAATTAGTTATTTATTTACTGATACACCGAGTTGTCAAAAAACCATCGTATGTTCCTGTGGCTCCTCACAAACAAAACAGATTGCGGAATTAAACATAAATGTAGACATACTTCTCTACAAGGGATTACAATATATGCAAGAAGCAATCGACAACGCTTTGGCGGTTACAACAAAATGTAGAAAATGTTTAGATACCGTCGTGGAAAACGTTGAGTATGGTCCACATTTATTTATCGATACTTCGATATTTACGGACGAGCGATACGTTAAACAAGACAAAATAATCACACATTGTCTTGAAACAGTCGCTACAAGTATCGTGTTAAATTCGAAAAAATACATTTTAGTTGGTATAGTACATTACATAAAATCTTCTAGCGGTAATGCTGATAACGAGTATTATGTCACGTATGCGCGATCTGGAGCTCACTGGTATGAGTACGATAATCTCAAAAAGAAAAGAAATGCTGTGAACACAAAAACCAATATTAGTCCACATCTTATTTTTTATGTTAGCGCCGAAATATAAATTTTATTATTAAATATATAATTGTTATTGATAACATATATTTTTTTCTGTAATATGTATATGTGATATTTCTTAAGTATTATAAAATTATTTATGTATGTAACACATAAATAAGGTTTATTCCTACTGCTTACATTCTCACTCATGATCTTTATCATACACCTCGCCGAATTGTACACTTCAGAAGTCACTTTAGGAGGCAACGGCTTCGTCGGCATTTCGGGTTCGTTCACCTGCTCCCGATTCACGTTCATCTTCTCCACCACGTACCATGAATCGTCGTTCATGATGTTCTTGACCTTGTCCTTTTTCGATGGCACATCTTTCTCGTCCGCGAGGAAATCCTTTATCATCTTAGGATCGATTTGATCCAAAGGTCGCTGGAACGGATCCGATGACTGCACTATGGTCTCGGTATTTTCGAAGTTTACAACTTTCCACGCGTGAAAAGTGTATGCGTGGAGGCAGTAGGTTTCGCCCCCCTGCGGGGGGCTCCACTATTATTAATATAGACACATAGTGTGCCTTTAAAGTACATACGTGGACTGTCCACGCGTGGAAAGTTGTAAACCCATGTGGCACCTCATTTCGCGCGGAAAGTGTAGGCGTGGAGGCAGTAGGTTCCGCCCCCCTGCAGGGGGCTCCACTATTATTAAACTAGACACATAGTGTGCCTTTAAAGTAAATGTGTGGACTGTCCACGCGTGGAAAGTTGTAAACCCATGTGGCACCTCGTTTCGCGTGGAAAGTGTATGCGTGGAGGCAGTAGGTTCGAACAAATTGAGAATCATGCATATTGGTCTACCATTATGTATAATTCCCAATTTTTCATATTTCCCGTAACAGTCAGAACTATTTGTAAAATTGATTCTAAAGCATAGAACTTTTATATAATTGTTGAAAACAACCGTTAGAACTGCGAAAAATAATCAGCACGACACATTTTCACTAACAATAAGTGTCGTGCTGGACGTAACTGTTAAAAATTATTTTAAAAATAATAAATGGTCGGAACTATTTGTAAAAATGATCCTAAAGCATAGAACTCTTGTAGAACTATCGAAAACAACCGTTAGAACTACCAAAAATCATCAGCACGACACATTTTAACTAAGTGCCGTGCTGGACGTCACTGTTAAAAATTGTTTAAAAAATAGTTATTTACCGGAACTCTTTTTAAAACTAATTCTAAAGCATAGAACTCTTGTAAAACTATCGAAAACAATCGTTAGAACTGCGGAAAATCATCAGCACGACACATTTTCACTTTTATTGTCGTGCTGGGCGTAACTGTTAAAAATTATTTAAAAAATGGTAAGTGGTCGGAACTATTTGTTAAAATAATGCTAAAGCATAGAACTCTTATACAACTGTCGAAAACAACCGTTAGAACTACCAAAAATCATCAGCACGACACATTTTATCTAAGTGCCGTGCTAGACGTCACTGTTAAAAATTGTTTTAAAAATAGTTATTTATCGGAACTCTTTTTAAAACTAATTCTAAAGCATAGAACTCTTGCAAAACTATCGAAAACAATCGTTAGAACTGCGGAAAATCATCAGCACGACACATTTTCACTTAGTGTCGTGCTGGGCGTAACTGTTAAAAATTATTTAAAAAATGGTAAGTGGTCGGAACTGTTTGTTAAAATGATGCTAAAGCATAGAACTCTTGTAGAACTATCAAAAACAATCGTTAGAACTGCGGAAAATCATCAGCACGACACATTTTCACTTACAAGGGAACGGTCGGAAGTGTCCCTACCCGATTTGGATGCGCTTTGGATATGTTGTTGAGCATCAAAAAACATTAGACACGTATTTTTTTTTTGCGGCGTATCTCGACGTTTAGGGGTTGAAACAACCCCTCGAAAATAACGGATTTTATATTTTTTTTGCGAATATCTTCGAAAATATAAGGCGTAACGACAAAAAATTTGTACGAAATGTTTATGGCTTTTTGTGCTCTTTACAATGGCGTAATCAGATTTTTCAAATTTGTCACATTTTTTAATTTAACCCCACCTTCACCTATTATTTTTGCCAAATATAACAATTTTTCCAACGCAAATTTAAGAGCGTCAAATGCCAAATACATCCATGTGAGTAGGTAAGCTAGGCCGATTCTAACCCACCGCGGGAGTATCGGGTTACACAAGGGTATCGGATTTTGCGGGGGGGGGGTGTACCGCGGGGGAGGGGGGGTGAGGGGCGGGGGTATACCGCGGGGGGCGGGGGGTATACCGCGGGGGGGTACCGCGTTTTCGGGCGCCGCGAGGAGGGGGAGGGGGAACCGCGTTGTTTGCTGCGCCGCGGGCGGGGGAGAGGGGAACCGCGTTTCCGGCGCCGCGGTGGAGGGGTCCGCGAGGTGAGGGGACCCGCGTTCACGTTTTCGGGCGCCGCGGGAGAGGGGTCCGCGGGGTGAGGGGACCCGCGTTCGCGTTTTCGCCGCGCCGCGGGGTGAGGGGCGACCGCGTTCGCGTTTTCGCCGCGCCGCGGGGTGAGGGGCGACCGCGTTCGCGTTTTCGCCGCGCCGCGGGGAGGGGCGACCGCGTTCGCGTTTTCGCCGCGCCGCGGAGTCCGCGTGCAATGGCCGCGTCGGTCCGCGTGACGTCACACGGCACGCTCCCGCTCGCGTTATCTCCCCCTCGTAGATGTTCTCTCGCGCCCCCGTCCTCCGTTCGCGCGCGTCTTCACGGTCGCGCGCGATCCCTCTCCCCCGTTCGCGTTATCTCTCTCTCTCTCTCGCGCGCGGTTTCTCGCGCTCCCGGCCCCCATTCGCGTTCTCGCTCACGATCGCATATCTTTTCTTCGCCAACGATATTTAATCGTTTAGATCTTAATATTTAATTCGTATAATTTATACGAGACAGATGAGAAAACGTTTAATGATCGCGCGACGAATGCGGCACGCGCATTCTTATCGAGAGTTACCGCTCTGTAATTCTAAACCGCTGACGGTGGACAAGGGAACGGTAGACAGAAGGAAAGATAATTTTAGATACAATGATATACATTTTAATATACATTTATTTCTCATATGCGAATCTTGCAAATAGCGCCAATGTACGGCTGCTGCATGGTGACCACCACCACATATATGTTAAATGTGATATCTTTGTCAAGAACATTCGTGATGAGATCACCTCATCGGGCAATAGCATCAAATATGATTTTTTTTTCAAGAGCATACGTGTCTCGCGATGATTTCATCGAACACACGCAAAAGTGCAAATTTTGCAATTTCGCATAAGTCAACGGCGCGTTATTGTTTTCAAGAACATGTCGCAACGTGTCTCGCGATGATTTCATCGAACACGTGCAAAACTGCAAATTTTGCAAATAGCACCGATGTACGGCTGCTGCATTGATACAGATCAAATCACCGAAAGTCAATGGCGCGATATCGTTTTCAAGAACATACATGTCTCGCAATGATTTTATCGCACACGTGCAAAACTGCAAATCGTGCATTTTTTTCGGAAGGTGCAAATGTACGGATACAGAGATGAAATTTGATATGATAAAAAAGCAAACGATGCATCATTAGTAGAATATAAATTGACGAATCTGGGGGATACGCTCAGCAGTCGAGGACTGGAAGTCGTGAGCACAACAAATTGTGTCAGAAAGAGGATCGTGTAATAACATGGAGCAAGAGTTGTTGGAGCAATCCACCCTTTTACATTCGAGGGAAGACTTTACCGCGTGGGAGCAACGATGCGACGACATTATCGAATCGTTGGAAGAACAAAGCCGAATTAAACGGCCACGATTATCGATCGGTCTTAAACAGTCGTTGGTCGCTTGTATCGCACGACTCGAAGGTCTGAAAGACTCGGTACGTCAACGTTTCGTGCATGTGGGTGCCGGATACAGTGCGAGTGAGACAGGACTCAGATGGCGCGAGATAGATACGGCCTTTGAAAGTCGTATACTGACTGGTGTGGTAATAAATTCCAAACACATCGACCCTCATCAATTTCTCAAAGATGCGAGAGACATTGTACTCATTCATGTGCGGAACGTCATGCAACGACATGACAATGTAAAGATAAACACAATGTTTAATGGTGAATTTGTTGCGGGTGACAAACGCGCGAATAAAAGTATCGCAACGAGAAACTATGAACTCTTTCGTGAGTCCGATCTGTGTGAGTGGTACAAGCGACACGTCATCGAGCCTACCCTAGCATCGTTGGAGGAATTCCAGGAACGTGATAGCGGATGGGCGTTGTCGCGTATACTTAATTTAACTGTTAACATAAACAAATACAATCCATTGCACGCGGGGTGTCTTGTGGAAATACCGCGCAAAATTAAAATGAAGAGAGCGGTGATAAACGTGCGATCAATGGACAATGCATGTTTCGCATGGTCAGTGACGGCGGCTCTGAATCCAGCCGAGAGACATGCAGAACGAGAATCGTCGTATCCACATTACGCATTGGTGCTAAATCTTACAGACATTAAGTTTCCAATGACGTTGGATCAAATTAAACGGTTTGAAGATCACAACGACATCTCCATCAATGTGTACGGTATCGAGAAAAAAAACAAGGAACTTGCAATCCTGCCAATACGGGTTACTGGTCGAAAGATGGGCAGGCATGTAAATCTGCTGTACGTGCAGGACGACAATGTGGGACATTTTGCGTGGATCAAGAACCTATCCCGCCTCGCGAGCTCACAAATTAATAAACATGGACACACAAAGTACATTTGTGATCGGTAAGTACCAATAGTTCTTTTAATAATATATAGAATATTTTATATTTTGTGTATAAAAAAAAATTTATAATATTTGTGTTTATTTTTTGCAGATGCTTGCACTACTTCGGCTCCAGCGAGAAATTGGAAGCCCACACCGTCGACTGTCAGGAGATGAACGACTGCGCGATCAAGTTACCGAGCGATAACGACAAGTGGTTGGCTTTCAAGAATCACGGCAGGAAGGAACGAGTTCCGTTTATCGTATACGCCGACCTGGAATGTACCCTGGAGAAGATGGAAGCGGATCCGGAAACGTCCAGGTACACATATCAACATCATCACGTGTTTAGCATAGGGTACTACGTGCGTTGCTCGTACGACAATTCGTTATCAATGTATCGGTTTCGTCGCGATAAGGATTGCGTCGCATGGTTCGCCGAGGAGCTAAGACGTTTAGCTCACGACGTAAAGACAATCTTGTCCACTAATATACCCATGGCGGATTTCACGCGAGACGAGTGGGAAAAGTTTAACAGCGCAACGCACTGTCACGTGTGCGAAAAACCGTTCGAGCCAGACGACGTGCGAGTACGCGATCATTGTCATCTGACCGGTCAGTACAGAGGTCCCGCGCACTCAAACTGTAATCTGAACTACAAAGATTCACACTGCATTCCCATAGTTTTTCATAATTTATCTGGCTACGACGCGCATTTTATTATAACGGAAATAGCAACAGCGTACGAAGGACATGTAGACTTGCTCCCAATCACAAAAGAGAAATACATTTCGTTTACAAAAAACGTTAAAAGCACCGAAGATAAAGATAAGAAAACTTGCGTCAAATTGCGATTTATTGATTCGTACAAGTTTCTCACCGCTAGTCTCGACAAATTGGCATCTTATCTCAGCAAGGATAAACTGCGAATATTGCAACGCGAATTTTGTAAAATATCCGCAGAAAATTTTGATTTGCTGACACGAAAAGGCGTATTTCCGTATGAGTACATTGACTGCGTCGAAAAGTTGGAGGACTCGTGTTTACCGCCGCGCGACTCGTTTCATAGTTCATTGACAGGTGACACCGTATCCGAGAGCGATTACGCGCACGCCGTCAACGTCTGGCAGCGGTTCTCCATTCGAACGCTCGGTGACTACAGCGATTTATATCTCAAAACCGATGTCTTGCTGTTGGCCGATATCTTTGAAAATTTTCGCGATAGTTGCGTCGCGAGTTATGGACTCGATCCGGCGTATTATTATACTCTACCAGGTTTTACGTGGGATGCTATGTTGAAGCATACACGTATCAACTTCGAATTGCTCACTGACATTGACATGGTCATGTTTATCGAACGCGGCATACGCGGCGGTTTGAGTCAATGTTCGAACAGATACGCGCTGGCCAACAACAAGTACATGCAGTCGTACGATCCATCGAAACCGTCGTCATATCTGATGTATTTCGACGTAAACAACTATACGGCTGGGCAATGTGTCAACCATTGCCTTACGCAGATTTTCAATGGGTCGACGACGTAACCGATTTTAATGTTATGGATGTTGCGGTGGATTCCACGATAGGCTACATTCTCGAAGTCGATCTGGAGTATCCGCAACATCTTCACGACGCGCACACTGACCTACCATTCTGTCCGACGCGCGATAAACCACCCGGTAAGCGACAGGACAAGCTCCTCGCAACATTATACGATAAGAAACGTTATGTCATACATTATCGCAACCTGCAGCAGTGCACTCGTCACGGTCTCCGTGTAGCAAAGATTCACCGCATATTGAAATTCGTGCAATCTCCATGGCTTCGCGATTATATAAAACTAAATACGAAATTTAGAACATTGGCCAAGAATGATTTCGAGAAAAATTTATACAAATTGATGAACAACGCTGTGTTTGGCAAAACCATGGAGAATGTGCGCAATCACGTTGACGTGCGACTCGTGACTCATTGGGAGGGTAGATACGGCGCGGAGGCATTGATCGCGAAACCAAATTTTCATAGCCGAAGCGTCTTTTCGGAGAATTTAGTAGCAATAGAAATGCGAAAACTCGAGGTGAAGTTCGACAAACCAATCTACGTGGGTATGTGCATCCTCGATATATCCAAGACATGTTTGTACGAATTTCATCACGAGTACATGTTACCGTTGTATCGCGACAAGTGTAAAGTCACGTACACCGATACTGACAGTCTCATTTATCACATCGAGTGCGACGATGTGTATGACACCATGAAGCGCCACATTATTAGATTTGACACTAGCGATTACGCGGTCGATAATGCGTACGGTATCCCACTCGCCAATAAAAAAGTTCCGGGCTTAATGAAAGACGAAAATAACGGTGCGATAATGACCGAATTTGTCGGGCTTAGAGCAAAGATGTACGCCTTGCGAGTAGACGGTAAGAAAGATACGAAAAAGGCTAAAGGTGTTAAGAGTAACGTCGTAGCCAGGTCGATAACGTTCGACGATTACACGCGGTGTCTGTGCGACAAAATTGAAATGACACGACAGCAAGCCTGCATAAGATCCAAACAGCACGAGGTATACACCGTGTCCGAAACGAAAATAGCTCTAAGTCCGTACGATGATAAACGATACATTATACCCGGTTCTACCGAGACGCTGCCATGGGGGCATTATAAAATACCATTGTAAAATACAATTGTAAATACATTTAGATATGTATGAAAATAAATGACTCATTTGTATGTATAATATGTTTTTATATTGTAATAAATTTTTACAATACATTATTCTTGTGTATCCATGAATTGTGTGAATTATCAAATCCTAACCACTTTACATAAACCTCATCCCCCCTTTTGCGCAAAACTTTTTCAACGAGATACACGTCGGGATTGGCAACGCGATGTAACTCGTATTCGTAGAAGCCGCCGGCGACGGGTTTTCCGCAGGAATCTTCCAACAGATACGTCACGGGATTAGTTTTCTGCACTTTGATGATTCTAAACACCTCCGTGGTCCAATTTGGCGTGTATCCTTTCTCGAAGATTGTCTTGAATTTACTCACGCGTACCGAGTCGCCCACTTTGAATCGCGCGGGAGCAGCGATCTTTACGTGGTTGTACACCGTTGTTAGGAGCTTGTCGGCGATCGCGGGGGTAACATCGATGGGTCGCATGCCGATAGTTCGATGCTTTCGCGCATTGTAATCCGATACGAGACCCGGCAGCGAGTCGATCCATTTGTAATTTCCGTTGAGCGTAAACATTTTCCACATATCGTTCTTGAGCGTGCGATTGAATCGTTCGACGACCGATGCCTTCATTACGGAATAGGTCGAATAGTGATTGATATTATGTTTCTTCAAGAGTTTCTGCACGTTTGCGTTGTAAAATTCTTTGCCCTTGTCAGTCTGCAGATTTTTCGGACATCTTCCGCCGTCTCGAATTATTTTCGCTATCGCCGTAGTAACCTCGGTTCCGCTCTTGGCCTTGAGCGGTACGGCCCATGCGTGCTTGCTCAGCACGTCGATAACGGTGAGTATGTAGTAGTAGCCTCTGTTGAATCGCGTGTATGGACGCATCTCGACCACATCCGCCTGCCACAGGTCATCGTATCCGCGCACTATGACGCGTCTTCGCGAAAAATTTCTTCTCGTAGGAGCGTGTAGTTCTTCCACCAGCCTCCGTTTCTCAGTTGATTGCTTCTTACTAGCCATGACGCTGACGCGCAACTGACGCAGAGATCAGATGTACGTTCTTATCTATTCGCGATGATTCGCAATTACATCTTGAATCATCTTTTGAAGTTCGTTTAGGGTAATTTGCACGTTATTCTGGAATGCGGCCATCTTTCTCTCGATTTCATCCTGCTGATCTTTCAAAATTTGCACGCTCTGCTGCACGTAACGTTTATTGGCTGCATCGCCATCATCTACAGGCGGCGCTATCCGTCGAATCTTGCGCGATTTCGCGTCAAAGTCGGTGGCGACCATGCAAAGAGCGTTATCGCGCACGTAATTTCTGATTAATCCGCTCCATTGATAGTACGGTTCCGCACCGCCTCTTCCGAGCGATATACCAAACTTGTTGATCGGCATTTCGATGTTGATTGAACGACTCGCCGACGCGCGGTTTAATTTATAATAAGTCCAGCCTCGCGAAGTTCCTCGATAATCGACAGAATCTTGTTATCGTGACCGGTGTGACCCGCTAGGCGCGAAGCTTCGAGCAATCGGAGACGATCTACAAGCTCGTTGGGATCGTCCCAATGAACATAGTCGATCTTGTTGTCGTTTAATGTCATGGCACGCGGTATAGCTTTTCCAGCTTTTTTACCCGAAATCGACGATGCAATTATATGGTCGATCTTGTTGCCGTTTAATGTCATGGCACGCGGTATACCTTTTCCAGCTTTTTTACCCGAAATCAACGGTGCGATTATTTGTGTGTACTTGTATCCCCTGTTGCCATTTATTCGAGCGTGAGCATCATAATTGCGTTTATGAGCACTCGTCGTCAACAGAATGCTCTTGTATGTTTGCATATCGTCCACCGTGTAGATATCGTCATTGGGAAATTTCTTAAAGATCAACTCGTAAAGAATGCGTGTGCCAGCGTATCGTATGCCGTCGATAATTATGTTGTCCGCGTTGTTCACGTCAAAACGTTTATTACCGAGCATCATTCCATCGTTGCTGAAATAAACGCCGTATACGGTGTCTATACCGCTTTCTTGATTGCCGCTCAGAACTGCCCCGACGTACTTTTGGCCCAATAGACCAAAGTGATCTCGCAACGTTTCTCGACCTTCAGATGTTTGCAACTGCTGTCGAACGGACGTCACGAGTGAGTCATCCGTGGTTTCGAAAACATCTTCGTTTGCGAGTGATTCGAGCATTGTGGGTTGCACGGAAGGCGCAGAGGTTATCGGTGGTTCATTCAATGGACCTGTCGATCGTTTCGATTTATGCGGTTGTAAAATTTTGGTTATTTCGCTCAAATTAGATGGCACATTTATCGATCGTTTCAACGTAACCGGAGTTGAAGCCATTACAGAGTCGTTAAACGAGGCGTTTGGTCGTTTTCGTTTGAACTTTGGCTCTTCGTCTTCCCACGCCGTTTCATTCTCAATCTTTGACACGTCAGATTCTTTGCCAACAGTGTTTTCGGCAATCTGCCTTAGAGGCTCGATGATGGGCTTAAAGTGTCTCTCCAACGCGATATCTTCCTCCATTTTACCAGTTTTCAAGGCGTGATACTTTTTGCGAATCGAATCGCTCGTTTTCGCAATTTGATTTGCTATCCTCTCGCGCTCTCTAATCTCCTCGCCGCTGTCCATGTCGCGATAACGTTGTTCAATCGGCGCGTCGACAACAACTAACCACGTTTCGGTATCGCAAAGTCGTTAAATCCTTTTCTGTATCGACGATTCGAAATCGCGCTGTCCTTGTCTATCACCACGAATCCATACTTTTGTTGCCAACATGTATGACACAATTTACTGAAATCATCGTATGACATATCTGTGTTTACGTGATCGTTGAATATGTGTTTCAGATTGGTACCATCCTGTTTAAACAGAATCAATAAATTCGCGTTGTCGCGTATAAGATGCTTCGGTATCTTTGCATACGTCTGACAAAGATAGAAGGAGTCAACGTTCGCGTGCCGGCCCATTGCAAAGTATTCTCTTATCGTATCCTGCTTGTCGCATGCCACGTCATCAAAGATAAAAATAGAATTCGGGAGCGCATCGCTCGGTGGAATGACGTCACTGTTATTCGAGAACGTAAAGTAGCCAATTTCTTCTATCGGTGTTAGTATATTCTCCAAATATCGGTATTTCGACTGTTGCAACGATTTCGAGTACACATCCACGTTCTCGAAACGTACACCGTGCGGACTTTCCAGCAAGCTTATCAAGACGTTTGTCTTGCCGCAATTCGACGGACCGCAGATGATACCGCGTATAGAAATCGGTAGCATGTCTCCATGTTTGCGTACCTCTTTCGTTAACTGTATCCTATCGTCAAAGTTTGTCACTTTGATCGTCCGCGATTGTCGTACGAACCGCATTTTACCTCCCCTCCACAACGAATGAAAAACGGTATCGAGAAAGCTGACCTATTTATAGAGGCGCGTAGAGCTGAGATGCTCAGTCTTTAAAATGTTTTTGCTCGTGTCGGATAACAGCGATATTTACAATTTAACCGCCGAGCAGTTAAAGTATATACCAAAGGTCATTCTACTACGGCAGTTTTATAATCATATAGATTATTTGTGGGATAAGCTTCCCGAACATATCAAGGCAGATTCGGAGGTTCAGCAATACCGTCGCTGTTTAATACATTATAATTTGCCGTGTCAGCAAACGCACATCGACGGTCCGCCGCCGTTGATAAAAAACTGCGGCGAATGCCGCCGAAGATAGGTCGAGGTCTGTTGAATCGCGCGATAAACGCGCTTCCGATCGAATTACACATTCCCGGTTATCAATTTTGCGGTCCGGGAACTCATTTAGAAACACGATTGGCAAGAGGTGATCGGGGTATTAATCCATTGGACGCAGCGTGTCGCGAGCACGACATAGCCTACTCGCGTAGCAGCGATCTCGCAGAACGACACGTGGCAGACAATATACTTGCCGCGAAAGCGCGAAAACGTGTCACCGCGAACGATTCGACTCTCGGAGAGAGAGCTGCAGCTACAGCCGTCTGGGCGGCCATGAAGGCTAAAACGAAACTCGGTATGGGTTTGAAAACGAAGAAAAAGAAGAAGAACAAGCGAATACTTCCGGTAGCGAAACGCGGCGGTATCCTACCGATCCTGCCGTTATTAGGGGTTCTCGGTTCGTTGGTCGGCGGAGCGGCGGGAGTCGCAAAGGCCGTGAACGATAACAAAGCCGCGCGACGTCAGCTGGAAGAGATGCAACGTCACAATCGCGCCATGGAAGGTCACGGACTTTATCTCGCTCCGTACAAACGCGGACGGGGAGTCTCGAGAAAAAAAAACGTCGAAGAGACGCTAAAAATTCCCCAGGGCGTAACTACCAACGTACAACTGCAACAATTGGCAAAAGGTATGCGCATTCCATATTTTCGAGGTATTTTCATGCGCGACTCGTTACCGATCGGCGGTGTACGTCGAAACGAGAGCGGTATCGTGAATTTGGATAACACTGAGGGACCGGGTACTCACTGGGTGGCGTACGCGAAGAGGGGAGATCGTGCCATATATTTCGACAGTTTTGGCAATCTTCGACCACCGAGAGAATTGGCGAAGTATCTAAAGAACAATGTAATAGAGTACAATCGCACGCCATATCAGCGATACGATCAGAGCAATTGTGGACAACTGTGTCTGCGTTTTCTACAGTCGGCTGACAATCAATTTAAAGACCGGCGTTACGCTGTTTAATCTCAGTATTCATTCAAACATGTCACTGATATTTACGCTCACCGGCAAGAGCAGCATCCTCGCGGTAAGCTACTTTCCCGCCGTGGATTTGAGCGATGGCGATTACGAGCTCGGTCTGACAGATTTTGAAACCTATCACACGATACCGAATGTAAATTCGTCGAACAATAAATTCTACTATGACGACGACAAGGAGATTACCATTCCCGAAGGATCGTACGAACTGCGTGATATAGACATGTATCTGAAACGCGCTCTTTAATGGGATCAATCCTATAATGTCTCGATAAACGAAGATGAACCGCACCCATTGATTATTATTCGGGCTAATAACAATACGATGAAGAGCGAGATCAAGTGCGCTTATCGGATAAATTTCACCAAACCGAACAACATCCCGGGAAAAAATGGAGGAGATCTGACCATGTCTGATTTGATAAAATGAGATACAACGAGATCTGAAATTCAAGTAAAGTCATATCTGATTGGATACAATTTTATCTCGCCAGATCTGCATGGCCATATCTGATCACATGCAGCCAGATATGCTGAACTATAATCCGATCTCACCAGATCTGACCATTGCTGCCGTTCGATATTAAATCGCAGATCCAATCGGATCTCTTCCGATCTAATCGGACATTATCTGATTGCTTCAGGTCTCCTGAAGTACGAGCAGACATTATGCCTCAGATCTTGTCGGATCTGAGCAGACCTAGCCAGACATATCTTGATCTCACCAGATAAGACCAATCTTGGCTTACAAAGTTGTGTTGCTGATCCAATCAGATCTCTTCCGATCTTGCTGGATCTGAGCAGACCTAGTCAGACATATCTTGATCTCACCAGATAAGACCAATCTTGGCTTACAAAGTTGTGTTGCTGATTCAATCAGATCTCTTCCGATCTTGCCGGATCTGAGCAGACCTAGTCAGACATATCTTGATCTCACCAGATAAGTCCAATCTTGGCTTACAAAGTTGTGTTGCTGATCCAATCAGATCTCTTCCGATCTTGCCGGATCTGAGCAGATCTCGCCAGTATAGAACTTATAAAAATTTCGTTCTCAAATCGTCCATTATTAATTTTTACACCCAATGTTGGACATTATATCAAATATAATATTAACTCTGTAAAGGGGAAGCTTAAATGATTTTTGGTCAAAAAATCAATTAATTTTTATATTAAAAACAGTTTTCTCAATTTTGAAACATTAACATATATAATAAATATAGTCTCTGTCAATTTGATAATAATTGTTAATTTCGACACCATATTTAGAATTTATCATAAATATTCCATTAAAAAAGTACCGTGCAAAATTAATTAATAATAGGTAAATATAAAAGATTAATGTGTATATGTATATATAAAACATAAATCTTTTAAATTATTTTGTAAACATACCTTATAATTTAAACTGATAAAATAATATAATCACATATAAACTTATATAGTCATATAAGATTATATATGATCAGATCATAATGTTGCATCTCAAAGTATCCGATAGATGGCATCCGACGGAATCTGATTCTCGTATTTAAAAATTGATGAACAGTGGTATAAGAACGGTATCAGACACAGCAGTGTCGTGCTAAGTTGCGCCAAGTTATGTAAATCGTGGAACGGCACAACTTTTGTATCGTGGAGTCCACTTTTATAATAAAGTGGCACATTTAAAAAATAACATTTGAAAACAACAATTTTCTGCAGTGGATGGACACCGGATCGGATCAGATCTACTCATGTCTGATTGGATCTGAGCAGATATAATAGATTATTCTCGTTACATATCTGACTCTATCCGCTAGGATCGGATCAGATCTACTCATGTCTGATTGGATCTGATCAGATAGGGCCAATATTTTAATCAAACCAGATCTGAGTGGATTGGATCTGATGAGATCTGCTCAAGTCTGTTCAGATCTCTTCTATTTTTTCCCGGGATTGGATCGCTGCTGGGATTTTCAGCGAATCGCGTGCTGGAGTCGCGACAATGGCACGAATCGGATGTTCCGATAAATATCATCAACGTAAACATCATTCGCATAGAGTGTAACGTGACCGCGGGTGCGTACAGCAACGACAAGTACGTGCACACGATACACGAGTTTTCACCGAGTGTGCCTCCAGGATATAAGATATCGGAAACGCCGGCACAGATCATTTACCTTCCGATCATCGTACGGAGCATTTCGGACTTGACGCTTCGCGTCGTGGATCAGGACGGCCGATTGATTGATTTTCGTGGAGAGGAGATCACCGTTAGACTGCATGTACGAAGACGACAGCGATAACGTGAGATGCTCGTACTGAACGAAGCTGAGCAGGTGCAACAGACGAGAAACAAAATTAGAGAGACAATCCGATCGCCAAAGAAGAAACTCACTGCGTCGAACGTTGAATTTCTGAAATCATTGGGTTTCGTCGTACGAAATGGCTAATATCTTAAACATTGGAGGTGAACCGATCTTTGACGACAGCGTCGTCAAGATTGAGACACACATGTACAATCCGTACGCCAACACAACGTTTGGATATAACGATGAGATAAGAATACCCATACAACAACAGGATTTATACACGTTGCCGTGCGAGAGCTTTCTCTACGTTGAAGGAAGATTGACGATAAAGAAAAGGAATGACGAGTCTCAGGCAACGCTTGCGAATAATTGTGCAGCGTTCATGTTCGATGAGATTCGATACGAGCTCAACGGTGTGGAGATTGATCGCAACAGAAACGTTGGAATAACCAGTACCATCAAGAACTATGTATCGCTATCGTATAATGATTCTCAACTCATGCGGAATGCTGGATGGGACGTTTCATCGAGCATACCGGAAGGATACTTCAACTTTTGCGTACCGCTCAAGAGGTTGCTGGGCTTTTGCGAGGATTACAAACGCGTGGTTGTTAACGCTCGTCACGAATTAATTTTGATACGAGCGCGCAGCGACAACAATTGCATTGTGGGAAATCCGGCGACGGAGCCGGAAATTGAATTGTTTAAAGTACAGTGGCGAATGCCTCACGTCACATTAAACGAGATCAATAAGCTATCCATGCTACGGGCCTTGGAAAGCGGGCGATATCTTAGTGTTAGTTTCCGTTCGTGGGATCTGTACGAGTACCCCATGTTGCAGAGCACGACCAAGCATTCGTGGGCCGTCAAAACGGCGACTCAGCTGGAGAAGCCGCGATACGTTATCTTTGCGCTGCAGACCGGGCGCAAGAATATCATGTCTCAAAATGTTAGCGTATTTGATGACTGTAACTTGACCAACGTGAAACTTTATCTAAACTCTGAATTTTATCCTTACGACGACTTGAATCTGGATTTTGGCAAAAATCAATACGCCGTCCTTTTCGATATGTATGCGCGTTTTCGTAAAGCTTATTACGGATACGATTCCAGTGATACGCTTTGCAGCTTGTATACATTCCTGATGGAAGGACCTTTTGTTGTCATCGATTGCTCGCGACAAAACGAATCTGTCAAGAGCGCCACCGTGGATGTGCGAATAGAATTTGACTGCAAAGAGAATGTACCGGCAAATACTACCGCCTATTGTCTCATTTTGCATGATCGCGTAATCGAATACTGTCCATTGTCGAACGTAGTGCGCAAAATCATGTAAATTGCAATATCAGCGGGTATTGCGATATAAGATACACTGATGTACCGCGATAAGATACAGATTGCTCCGTCGTTTCGTCATGATCGTACCAACGTTTGTCGATCTGCAAGGCTTCACCGTCGGGATGAAATTTGTCGTAAAGGAGGTGGCGGTTCTGAGAAACGGGACCGTTTTGGCGCATTACATTTTTACATGTCCCATGCCATGGAGTCTCCTCACGAAATCCGACAAATCATGCGCTTCTTGGTTGATTGCAAATCACCATGGACTACGATGGGAGGATGGAAACGTGCCATACAGCATGGCGAAACATTTAATTACATCGGCCGTGCTTGGAGAGGGCGACGAGACGTCGACTCTTGTGTACGTCAAGGGATGCCAGAAACGAGAATGGCTGGTGGATCTACTTGAGAATAAAGCTAGAAAAAATCTAAACATTGAGACTTTGGATGCCGATTACGAAGATATCGAATCTTTAAATAATCTAGATGTTACTAATACTATAAGATGTGAAAAACATGTTAAGAATTGCGCATTACAAAATGTATTAAAAATATGTAACTGGTGGTCGCGACACCAGAAAAAATTATGATTTTTTTAAATAAACTATATATGTATATATAAAATGTTTTATTTCCTTTTTCCCACATAGTTTGTAGTATAATATAGATGTTTTAGCTGTTCTCAAAAGCTATTCAAAAGCTGTTTTAGCTGTTCAAAAGCTGTTTTTAGTTGTTTGATAGTTGTTTGATAGCTGTTTTTAAAGCTGTTTTAGTTGTTTTTAGTTGTTTTTAGTTGTTTGATAGCTGTTTTTAGTTGTTTAAAAGCTATTCAAAAGCTGTTTTAGCTGTTCAAAAGCTGTTTTTAGTTGTTTGATAGTTGTTTGATAGCTGTTTTTAAAGCTGTTTTAGTTGTTTTTAGTTGTTTTTAGTTGTTTGATAGCTGTTTTTAGTTGTTTAAAAGCTATTCAAAAGCTGTTTTAGCTGTTCAAAAGCTGTTTTTAGTTGTTTGATAGTTGTTTGATAGCTGTTTTTAAAACTGTTTTAGTTGTTTTTAGTTGTTTTTAGTTGTTTGATAGCTGTTTTTAGTTGTTTAAAAGCTATTCAAAAGCTGTTTTAGCTGTTCAAAAGCTGTTTTTAGTTGTTTGATAGTTGTTTGATAGCTGTTTTTAAAGCTGTTTTAGTTGTTTGATAGTTGTTTTTAAAGTTGTTTGATAGCTGTTTTTAAAGATGTTTTAGTTGTTTGATAGCTGTTTTTAGTTGTTTGATAGGTGTTTTTAGTTGTTTTTAGTTGTTTTTAAAGATGTTTTAGTTGTTTGATAGCTGTTCAATAGCTGTCTTTTTTCTCGCGAGGATTATTTTCGCATAACATAATATGCCACAGATAAATCACGCGCATCCTCGCTTCTCATTATATTCGATAGCGGTTCAGAGTATCCACCCGCGATTGCAAGATGCAATGGTAAGTAGAAGATTATTTTTCATGACAGCTAGTTTTTTTCAATGCCGCAGATAAATCACGTACAACCCTCTCTCTACATTTTTCGTTCCCTATAAATTGAGCTCTGCCTTGGGTCAGAGCACAGTCTCTCTTTGCAAACATACGGCTTATTACATGCATTTTGTTACATAACTGCTATATAATGGCTTATATTGAAGATGTGATTCAAATATCTTATCCAACGACTGGGGTGTATAACAATTCGCGATTAAAGTGCAAATTTGTAAATATTAACTGGTATATAACTTTTACAGATAGTATGGGTTGATAACATACCCATCGTCGAGGTGCGCGTTACAGACATGGTGAGAATTCGAATTCTACGTGGCCAGGTATGTATACTTCGTATCTTTATATTTTTAACATTTTTTAATTTTATGTAATCTGATTTTAGCAACAGATATATCGTGATGAGGTGAGAATCGATGGCTTCTTGAATTTGGAGCATCAAAGGTGGACTCGCTATTTCAAATCGATTGATCGTGAAGCCAACGATCTAATATAAGAGCAGAGCGGTGAGGAAGACATATTCGATTTACAAATTTTGTTCGGAATGCGTATCTACGAGCCGGAAATTTGGTAAAATTATTTCGAAAATACTTCAAATACATTATTTGAAGAAATGTATAACTTCAAAATTTAAAATATAAAATATAAAATAATTTTTAAAATCTGTTTTCCGTTATTTCGCCGATTCCATTCCCTTTAGATAAGCTAGTAATAGTGATGCTTAAATAGGGCAAATAATTTTATAAAAATAGTAAAAAAAAAAAGATTATATATGATTCATATAAACATTATAATTTAAATATGTTTAAAAAAGCTTAACATATAATATTATTTATACATTAAATAAGTTTAAATATAATGGAGAATGAATGAGTGAGATCACCCGAGTTGGAGCGTGAGAGATAACGCAACCGTGAAGACGCGCGCGAACGGGGGACGGGGGCGCGAGAGAACATCTACGAGGGGGAGATAACGCGAGCGGGAGCGTGCCGTGTGACGTCACGCGGACCGACGCGGCCGTTGCACGCGGACTCCGCGGCGCGGCGAAAACGCGGTCACCCCTCCCCGCGGCGCGGCGAAAACGCGAACGCGGTCGCCCCTCATCCCGCGGCGCGGCGAAAACGCGAACGCGGGTCCCCTCACCCCGCGGACCCCTCTCCCGCGGCGCCCGTAAACGCGAACGCGGGTCCCCTCACCCCGCGGACCCCTCCCCCGCGGCGCCCGAAACGCGGTTTCCCCCTCCCCCTCCTCGCGGCGCCCGAAAACGCGGTTCCCCCTCCTCCTCCTCGCGGCGCCCGAAAACGCGGTACCCCCCCCGGTATACCCCCCCCCCCGCGAAATCCGATACCCTTGTGTAACCCGATACCCCCGCGGTGGGTTAGAATCAGCCTAGCTTACCTACTTAAGTTATTCGTTTTTCCAATAAAAAAATATTGAATCTTTATATTAATCATCTTATTGCATTTGTGTGTTTCAGGTAAAAAAAAGCAACGCGGACGCGGCACTCTGATATTCACAGTTGCAATCGATCATCGAGGAACTCCATGACACCTTGATATTCCATAAGAAATGGCACTCGATATATAGATGTGTACGATCTTGTGATTCAATATAACGACAGTCCTTTATTTTTATAAATATACATATAGTCCGGAAACATTCCCTCGTTACTTTACCGCAAGGCTTTTCGACCGATCTATCTCTCTATATCTATATATCTCGCACGCACCTATGATTCTCTCTCTCCAAATTACGTTATGTACTTCTCGCTCAGCGACTCAAATCTATCTGCCGTCCGTGCCTTTCTTCAGAACGCGCGAAGGCTTTCCCCTACTCCATTTAACCTTCCGGACTTCCTGCTTATTTATTTTCGTCGCTATCGAAATAGCGTTAACTCCTCGCTGTCAGTGCCTAGTGCTGACCTTCGCATCAGCGCTTTCGGTTGTCCCGGAGTTGAAATGGAAATTTTTAAGCGTACGGCGCAACTGAACAGAAATAACGCAACACCTACCTACAGCGCGACGCCTATACCACATATCATCTCGTCTTGCCAAAAATCTAATAATGGTATCATAATCAAGAGACACGGTAGTGTCTCGTGCCAAGTATACGCGGAGCGAGACCGACCGTGACTCTTTTACGCGACGCGACGGGTTGCGAGTATACGAGATGTTGAGATAAAAATATACATGGATGTATTTGGCATTTAACGCTATTAAATTTGCGTTGGAAAAATTGTTATATTTGGCAAAAATAATAGGTGGGGGCGGAGTTAAATTAAAAAATGTGATAAATTTGAAAAATCTGATTACGCCATTGTAAAGAGCACAAAAAGCCATAAACATTTCGTACCAATTTTTTGTCGTTACGCCTTACATGTTCGAAGATATTCGCAAAAAACTATAAAATCCGTTAGTTTCGAGGGGTTGTTTCAACCCCTAAACGTCGAGATACGCCGCAAAAAAAAACACGTGTCTAATGTTTTTTGATGCTCAACAACATATTCAAAGCGCATCCAAATCGGGTAGGTTCCAAATCGAGTTTTTTCAACCAATAAACGTCGAGATAAGCAGCAAAAAAAAATACGAGTCTAATATTTTTTGATGCTCAACAACATATCCAAAGCGCATCCAAATCGGGTAGGGACACTTCCGACCGTTCCCTTGTAAGTGGCCTGAAGTCTTCATTATGAAAAACACAGATGCTTCCTCCACAATTGAAGCGCTCAGAGAAATGTTCGCTCGCTTTGGACTACCATCCCAAATTGTCACTGATAACGGTGCGCAGTTTACCGCGAAAGAGTTTTCAGCATTCTGCACAAAAAATAAGATCAAGCACAGCACTTCGCCACCATTTCACCCGTCGACAAATGGTGCTGCTGAAAACTTTGTCAGAACGTTCAAGACTGCTTTAGCCAAGGCAATGAAGGATCCCAAGAATCGACTAACATCCTTGAGAACTCTTCTCAACAGATTCTTATTCGCCTATAGAACAACGCCTCATTGTGTGACTGGAGAAACGCCAGGCAAACTAATGTTCAACCGCAATGTCAGAACCTTAATGGACCTGATAAAGCCATCTTTTAAAAAGAAGCAACTTGAACGTCAGCAAGAACAGCATAGAGGAACCCGCGACATCGTATTCAAGGAAGATGATCCTGTGATGGCACGTGATTATCGAGTCATCAACAAGAAGAACTGGGCTCCCGCGGTGGTCACAGAAGTACTAGGCTCTCGTACATATCTGGTCAAATTGAAAACCGGTGAGGTATGGAAAGGGCACTTGGATCAGTTAATATCCGCTACTCCCAATGATGATTGCACTCACAATTCGCATAATGATTTAGATATAAGCAACAATGTTGATAAACGAATTCCTACTGTAATTAGTTATAAGGACGATAATCTGCCGCAACCTGCCTCTCCTGCCAGATCAAATAATGTTGAAAAACCTAAGCAGAACTTTGACAACCTGCCACCTGGTAGTTCTAATGAACATGCTAGTGAGGTGCCAACGGTAACCTCCGGAAATATCAGGAGTAGCAGGGTGCGCAAGAAACCTGACCGTTATTGCCCTGAGTAGTTTAAGCTTACTTTTTACTTCAAAGACTTAGGAGGAGGGTATTGTAATATCGTAACTACTTTTAAATTAAGCGCGGTCCCTCCCCTCTACGGGCGTATCGGTTAGGCAGAGGGCGGTAGAAAACTTCCGCCGAGTCAGTCTATGTAATAACGGACGAGAGGTAACATTCATTGTAACTTGAGGAGAATACATATTTTATTATCCAGCAATCCTTGCCTATGGTTCAATTATCCACGTTATCACATTAATATTATAAAAATAAGATTATTCTTTCTTTGTTGCAGAAAAAATGGATTCCGAAACAGTGTTACTAGCCATTTTCTGTTTTGTAAATAAATTTAAACAAAGTTACAGTAGTTTTCGTCGACAAGAATTGCGACGTAAAATATTTCTATAGTATGCACTGTACGTAATTGCGGTAAACGAATAATATAAAAAAGAACGACAATATTGGGTGCGTCCTATATTTACCGTACAACGGCGATTATTACAAGGAGCGAGTGATAATCTCGTAATAGAAATGGAGACTGAAGACAAAAAAAATTTGTTAATTATTTCCGAATGGATCCTATCTTATAGAATTCAAGAATTACTCAAATTAGTCGGCCCATCCATTGTTAAACAACATGTTGTTCGAGAGCCAATTCCTCCTGAAACACGTCTGCATATTACGCTTCGATATTTAGCATCAGGAGACAGCATGACATCGATCTCATATCCCTATCGAATTGGCCATAATACTGTATCAAAGATAATATCAGAGACCTGCAAGGCAATATGGAATGCTTTGAAGGAGACAGTTTTTATTGATAACAGTCCAGAGAGTTGGCAAGAAATTGCCAACTAATTTCAGCGACTTTGGAACTATCCAAACTGTATAGGATGTATTGATAGAAAGCACGTTACATTGCAGGTACATAGAAAGATGTTTTTTTATTATGAATTATGGTACAGAAACTTCAATACTACACATTTATCATATGACCAATTTGTCATAACAAATGTTAGTCGAAGAATGTGGGTACTTATTGTGGACTATCTCTTATTATTAATGTTCGACGAGTAATAAAATATATGTAATTTGTCTTACAGGCTCCGGCAAATAGTGGCTCGACACATTTCAATTACAAAGGACACCACAGCATCAATCTGTTAGCGATTAGCGATGCGAAATATCGCTTTGCTATGGTCGATATCGGTGCGGAAGGTAGACATAGTGATGGAGGAGTTTTTAAAAATGGTGAAATGGGAAAACGTTTCGAAGAAGGTACCAGCACTACCTTATGTGTTGCTAGCGGATGAGGCTTTTCCACTGACAACGTACATGATGAGACCGTATCCGCGAAGTGGCAAGCTAGATCTCAGGAAGAAAGTTTTTAATTACAGGCTCAGTCGAGCAAGACGTGTTGTAGAGAGCGCTTTCGGGATTCTAGCAGCAAGATGGAGGATTTATAGAAGACCCATAATTGCAAGTGTTGCAAATCCGAAAAAAATTGTTCAAGCAACAGTAGCACTTCATAACTTTATTATCAGTAATGAGGAAAAATTACTTTCCAAGAGTACATATGTGCATATAACTCCTGAAGATCGCAATATAATTTCTCAAGAATTTAGCTCGTTGCCAGTTACTAGAGGCAGACAAATGAACAATGGCATCGAAATTCGAAATGCTTATTCAAATTTCTTTATAGGTACTGGTGCATTACCATTTCAGTGGGAGAGGGCAATAAATAATGATTTTTAATGTGCTACTTGATATTAAATTTTCTTTATATATACCTTACATGTACCTTACATATAACCCAAAAAATGACGTTTCATTTTTGCAAGCATAATAGTACTACATAATAGTAAATAAAAAAGGATTTTCTACTTAATATTACATTTTCTTTATATATACCTTACATGTACCTTACATATAACCCAAAAAATTACGTTTTAT
Organism: Temnothorax nylanderi; assembly: GCF_030848795.1. NCBI lineage: Eukaryota > Metazoa > Arthropoda > Insecta > Hymenoptera > Formicidae > Temnothorax > Temnothorax nylanderi. Next base: position 14,816 of record NW_027249503.1, on the reverse strand, counting down.
TTTTGCAAACATAATAATACTACATAATAGTAAATAAAAAAGAATTTTCTTGACAAAAAATAAGACTTTAAAGAAGAGATAATTTTTGTTCAAACTCAAATAGTAGCGATAGGACTTTCATTTCAAACTGAGCCCTCTCGCGTGCTGGAAGGGCTCGTACTCTATCTCCTATTTGAAGAAAAAATCCATCGATGGCGTTTGGATTTCTCCTAGACTCTCCTTCCAGGGCTGATAAAATTGCCTCTTTTACATCTGAGATATTGTTACAGTTTCTTAATTCTAAAAAACAGTAAATAAAACATTAACGTTAAAACAACCTTGCTTCGAAACGCGGATCTAGCTCGCGGCTGGGCTGGGTTCGAAGGAGGTGCGGAGGAACGGACGCGAGGCGAGGTTTGGCAAAATGAAGTGTATCGTGGTTAGTAATAACGTAACAGAGTTTATTCTATAATGAACGGGCGCGATATTTACAACGGGTTGAGAATACAGTTTAACAGTCGCGGTATGTACAACGGTGCGATGAGCGCAGGACACAGGGTCAGGGCGCACGCGGTGCGCGCGAGAATGCACGTGTGTTGCGATCGTGACGGGCGATCGGCTTGTGGCGGGCGGCGCGAGGTAAAGCGCGGTGCGCACGGGCGCGGATGCGGCAACGAGATCGCTGTAATTCGGCGCGTTAGGCGGCAGGATAATTCTGGCGCGGGTCCGGCCACCGAGAAGCACTCGGTGGAGGCAGAGTACGGGGCTCTACCCCCGAGGCAGGCTACAAGCGTCTAGAGACGGGGCGGTATCCGGTGAGAAGCGCTCGGTGGAGGCAGAGAAGCGCTCTGCCCCCGTTCGGATAACTCCGTGTGCAGGGAAGCCGGTCGTGTATCGAGAAGCGCTCGGTGAAGATAGAGTATGCCAGCGGCTCTCTACCTTCGTTCTGACTAGCGGGTGCGTGGTGTAAGAAAGCTGGTCGTCTATCGAGAATCGCTCGGCGAAGACAGAGAGTGCCGGAGGCGCTCTACCTTCGTTTTGACTAGCGGGCGCGTGGTGGAAGAAAGCTGGTCGTCTATCGAGAATCACTCGGCGAAGACAGAGAATGCCGGAGGCGCTCTACCCTCGTTCTGACTTGCTAGAGAGATGCGGGAATTCAGGATCGGTGCGGTCGGTCGGAACGTTGATCAGGAAATCGCATTTAGCATTAAAAACGCTCGTCTTTTATACCCGTCGCGGCGGTGTTACGCAGTGGCGGGGATAGCGACGGCGATCGCGAGCGCCGGGATGGTGCGGCGGAACGGTCGGAAAATACGGCGTCCCGACGCCGCGATCGCGTTCGGCGGTCTTCGGTCGCGGTCGGCACCGCTCGGCGCGTCGAGGCGGTTGCCGCGGCAAGTCCGTTCGCAAACTTCCTAATATTATATGCTAAGCGTTTAAAATACGGTGGGCACACCGTGCCCGTTTCTCGCCCGGCGGATAGTCGGCCGGGCGGCATCGGCAAGGTGTTAGGCCGGAACGATGCAGATTTGGGGGTGCGTCGTTACAACGTCAGTATGTAGATAGTAGTTTAATAAAAGTTTTTTTATATCCCAAAAATCATTTAATTAAAATTAAGTAACTCCAGAAGCACCGTCGGTTTCGCTCGTGCGTGAGCGCTCTCTGGTACTTCGCGGACACTGTACATTGCACGTCACTCGCAGCCGAACAGAACGTAAACAAGGCGATTTCAACTATTTCATCGACAGTATCTCCGTGCGGAAAAGCGACGCTCGCGACTCGTATTTAGCTGGTATTACCCGCGGGGGGTTTCATTGCCTCATATACCGGGGGTACGCTAACCTATCTTACCGCTGTTTATCACGGTGACAATCGAGCACGGTCGAGATACGAGTCATCGAATTTCGTCGCGTTAAACCGCCTGTAGCGGCGCACCTCGATCGCTGAAGATCGCAATTTTTTTCACATCTTTGCCAAAAATTTTGCATAATAATATCGGAAGACAAAACGCAGACCTCTACTCTTCTCTTTTCTCTACTGCACTATTAGTGTACTTTCTACACTCAATATGGCACCTGAGCCCAAGAAGGAGGGCTCGACGTACGTTACGATGTATGTACGACTGTACATACATTTGTGAGTGTGCGATCCGCTCAAACAATGTTCAGCGGATTGTTGAGCGTATTAAAAACGGCGGATTGTCTGTGATTGGTCACAGAGTTCGATACGCCCGATACGCGCGTATCGCGATACGCGCCATGGGACGGCACCCTTAGCCGCCGATAATTCGTAGGTCGACCTCCGTCGTGGCCCGCGAATCATCCGCCGGGGATACACGCAGAGGTCCCCGTGAGGCGCCCGTGTCCACTAAGAAATTCGTCTTCGTTACATCGTCTGTCACAAAAAGGCGACGAGTGTGATACCCCGAATCGCTCGCCGCCACTAACGACCGGTCACGGCGTTTCCCTGTCGTTGCGCCGAGCAGAGCGGCCTGCATTTAGTCGCGTCGGACCCGAATCTCCAATGATAATAGCATAGTAGTCCGTTTGACTCGTGCCCGCGATCTCTTGAATACGACCGCGGACGCGGGCGCAATCGCGAACGCGAACGCGGGCGCGAGCGACGTCGATCGTCGTCGCGATCCTCGCGAGATCGCCCCTCGCTAATTGCCTCGATTGATTTGTGAATCGCTGATAACTGCTCCGCCATCTCCTGCTGCATCGTCAGTCGTAGTTGCGCGAATCGTAATTCTAACTTCGCATCAGCCGAAGTCAAATCGTTTGCGCTCTGGCCCGTGAGCGCCGTGGCCCTCGCCGTCTCTGCCACCTGGAACGCCAGCGCCCGAGTTGCCTCTACAATCGCATCCGCGATATCGGCCAATTGTTCGTTCGTATCCGCGGTACGCGTCACTAAGTGCGGTTGAATGTATGCCGGTAAACGACTGAGCCAAACCGTACGCAACACCTTGTCACCGACCACGTTTCCGGCGAGACTACGGAGGTGTCTCAAAAATTGCGACGGCTTTCTATCGCCGATTTCTTCATGCTCGAGGAGCCTACGAGTCTTATGCTCCTGCGACAAGCAAAGTCGCTTAATCAACTCGGCTTTCAACGTTTCATACGCTTGTTCCGCGGGCGGATTCATTATAATATCGCGCACTTCCATGGTATATCGCGGGCCGATAGCTGTCAACGCGTAACCAAATTTTGTCGCGTCCACCGTGATCTCGGCGGCCTGAAAACTGCGATCGACGATACTAAACCACAGCTCAGGATCCGCCGGCATTCGCATGCCTACTCGGCTCACCTCGGGGCCGGGCACCAGGAGGTCGTGCAGCTGCTTCGCCATCCTCGGTTGCATCGGTTGTTGCTGCGCCAACGGGAGTCTCGGCTGCTGGTCTACGGTCTGCTGCGTCCCTGTCGGCTCGGCTTCGTCGCACGTGATCACCATTGCACTCCACACGCGAATTTATTTCGTATACGGATTCGACTGGACTCGCTTGTTAAAAAATAAAAAATGTCAAATCGCGATCACGTCGGGGTCATCACTTTGGAAATAGGTCGTGCGTGAAAGGATTAATTGATTGATCTATTCAAATCTGTCTCTTAATACTGTCTTTAATCACGAAAGTTTCTAAGTATTTACAATTCACGCGGATACGTCTTTACCCTAGCGAGTCGCAGTGTCGAATGCTTGTCTCTCTGTCCCCGGGATCTCGCGATAGTTTTCTCCTCTCCGGACTTCGTGTCCTTCGAAAAGTCGCTCGTCACGTCTTGATCGGTTTAACGTTAATATTTAATGTTTGTGTCTTGCCTTTAACGTTCCCGCTTACCGTTACTTATATTTATGTTTTCAAATCTAACGTCTTTCCCTATTTTTCGACCTCGTTATTTCTTACTTTAGATTCAAGCTGTTTCGGCGGTTAAATGTATGACGATATAATCGCCACAGTACGTTGACTACACTCTCATTAAAGCTGTTTGAACTTGTATTCATTAAATAATCTGATATATCATTATCCGAATCTTTTCCTATTAGAAACAGAAAAAGTACGAAAGTAATACAAAAAAGTGTGCAAATTAGAAACTTGCACATTGCTTCCTCATCATTACAGATCGTTACCATTGCTCCTATTTTATTTCGCTCACGAAGCTCCTCTATGAAGAAGCTTGTATTTTATTCGATGCATAATTATTAGTATTTATTTGTTTTGGCTTCCTCATAGAGGAAGCTTTATGAGCAAAATAAAATAAGAGCAATGGTAACGATCTGTAATGATGAGGAAGCAATGTGCAAGTTTCTAATTTGTACACTTTTTTTAATTTTAAATTTAATCTTTTTATGAATTGATAGAGCTTAGTAGCACAAGTGGGGTTTTACAATCGACGCAATGTCAAATCGATGTTGACTTGGGGAGTTCAGGCTACATGGTCCAACTTCGCATATGGATCTTTAATCGCGTATAAAAAAGAATTATATTGTATATGAAGTAGGGATAGAAAGGACTGAAGAATATAATAGAATTATAAATAGCCTGATATCTCAAAATTGGTGGAAGTTAGAGCAACCACGGACATTTCTCAAAAAATTCAAAATTTTATAAAAAAAGAACCCTTTTACCGATTATCGCCAAATTCAAAATACCAACCTTCTTTTAATATAGAGATACTCTATATAAAATTACATATATAACTTATACATGTAACTTTTTGAGCAGAAATTCCTTCACCGATCCTCGCCAAATTCAGAACAACCTTCCTTTAATGATACTCTACATATAAGATTACATCTATAATTTGTATACTTTTTAGGCAAAAATCGGTAACCCCTTCACCGATCCTTGCTAAATTCAACACCAACCTACCTTTAATGATACTCTATCTATAAAAAAAAAATTAAGCTCGGTATCTCAAAATTTGCGGAAATTAGAGCAATCACGTAGATTTTTTAAAACAGAAATCGGTAGCCTCTTTATTATTAGCAATTTTTATTAATTCTATTAAGGGAGGGTAGGCTGATGTTGGACTTCCTGGGGGAAAGAGGGTGGTGCATCTTCAACGGGAACATAAAGGGGGACGAAGAGGGCGAGTTTACATATACCGGGGGAAGGGGATGCACAGTGATAGATTATGTGATTGGGGAGGGAGAGGCAAAGGATAAAGTGGAAAGGATGAGGATAGAGGACAGGGTGGACTCTGACCATCAACCGGTAGATGTATGGCTAAAAGGGGAGTAGGTGGGAGGGAAGGGGGGCAAAGGAGGTGAAAAGATTTGGAGGGGTGTATGGAGTGAAGAAGGGAGAAATAGGTTTAGGCAGAAGCTGGGCGGGGTAGACTTGGAGTTTGCGGATGACATGGTGCTGCTGGCGGAGGGGGAGGATGAAATGAGAAGTATGATGGAGAGGCTGGAGAGGTACCTGGACAAGAAGAGGTTGGAATTAAACGCGGAGAAGACCAAGATTATGAGATTTAGAAGAGGAGGAGGAAGGATGGTGAAAAAGGTTTGGTGGTGGAAAGGAAGAAAAGTGGAGGAGGTGAAGGAGTTCCGATACCTGGGGTATACGCTACAAAGGAACGGAGGACAAGAGGCGCACGTGAAAGAAAGGGTTAAGAAGGCGGCGGCGGTAATGGGGAAAGTGTGGGGGATAGGGAAGAGGAGGTTTGGGAAGGATTGGGGGAGAAGGCTTTGGCTATTTGACAAGCTGGTGTGGACGGTAATGGGGTACGGGGTGGAAATATGGGGTTGGGAAGAGAGAGAGAGGGGATGGAGAGGCTAGAGGAAAGATATTTGAGATGGGTGTTGGGAGTAGATAGGAGGACGCCGGGGTACTTGGTGAGGGAAGAGATGCAGAGAAAAAAATTAAGAGGTAGGGCGGGCAGGAGGGCGCGGGGGTTCGAAAGGAGGCTGGAGAAGGGAGGAGAAAGCGAGCTGGCGAGGTGTTGGGAGGAGGTGAAAGAAAGAACGGGGAAGAGAGGGGAAATCTCGAGTTGGGAAGAAGGTAAGAGGAAGTTTCTGAGCGATAGAGGCTTGTGGGTGGAGGGAGAGGGGAAGCGGGGAGGGGAGGAAGAAACACGGCGGGAGGAGATGGTAAGGTGGGAAAGAGAGGTGCAAAGGGCAGAAAGATGGGACAGAATAAGGGAGTCGAGGTACAACAAATGGTACAAGGAGGGGATACCGGAGTACCTAAAAAAAGGGTGGGGGGGAAATAGATGGAGCAGAATAGCGAGGTTTAGGTTGGGGAACGAAATGAGGGAGGGCAGATATTGGGAGGAGGAGGAGAAAAGAATATGCAGACTGTGCGAGGGAGAAGAGGAGACGTGGGAGCATACGTGGGAGCGTTGTAGGGACTGGGATGAAGGGGAGGGGAGTTGGCAGGAGGCGAGGAGATGGGTGCTGAGAAAGGGGGGAGAGGGGAAAGGGTGGATAAGGGAGACCGAGAAGGAGAGGAACAAGAAGGGGTACGTGGAAGGGCTGGGAGGAGGGGAGGAGGGAGGTATGAGTGAGGAGGGAATGAGAGAGAATGAATGAAGGAATGAATGAATGAGTGGTATGACGAAGAGAGGGGGGTGGAAGTGGCGCAAAGGGAAAATCAAAGGCAAGAGAAAACGGAAGTCCCTTTTGCGGAGAGGTGTGTGTGTGCGCGGCGGGTGTGGGTGTGGGCGGACGCAGAGGCAGAAGCTCACAACCACACCATTAAGTTAAGTAGGTTTAAGTTAGACTAAGTTAGGTTAAGAGGTTGTGTAAAAATTTGTGTAAAATTTGTTGTAAAGGTTTGGGTACGTTCCTTATAAAAACGCCTTGTAAACTCTGCGGGGATAAGCAATAAATATATACATACATACATATTAATTCTATTATATTCTTCAATTTTTTCTATCCTTATTTCATATATAATTCTTTAAGATTTGGTTAATCAGTTTTTGAGTTATAGAAATTTCGGTAAATTTGGCACACACACGCATACATACATACACACATACGGACATTTTTTTAAATAGCGATTTTCTGACGTTTTCGAACATAAGGAACACATTGGCATCGAAAACTAAAAAAACAATTTTTTCTTCGGTCTTTTCTACCCCTATTTCATATATAATACTTCAAAATTTGGTTGATTAGACCTAGCTTTATATGCGATCAAAGGTCCATATACAAAGTTTATGAAAACAAAGCTTCCTCTATGAGGAAGCAATACAAAAATAGAAAAAAGAATAAGAAGAGAAAGAGGGAGGGAGAGAGAAGGAAAGAGAGGGAGAGAGAGAGAGAGGGAGGGAGGAAGGGAAGGAGGGAGGAGGGGAGAGAGAGAGAGAGAGAGAGAGAGAGAGAGAGAGAGAGAGAGAGAGAGAGAGAGAGAGAGAGAGAGAGAGAGAGAGAGAGAGAGAGAGAGAGAGAGAGAGAGAGAGAGAGAGAGAGAGAGAGAGAGAGAGAGAGAGAGAGAGAGAGAGAGAGAGAGAGAGAGAGAGAGAGAGAGAGAGAGAGAGAGAGAGAGAGAGAGAGAGAGAGAGAGAAAGCAAGCTCCATTCATAAAAAAATTATTTTTTACAACACCACGAAAAGTTCGACTTTCCATGCCTGTAGAGAGGGGCGAAAGCGGCCAATTTCACGCCAGGGCGGCATAGCGGGCGGAAAGTAAGCCCTGGCTTGAAATTGACCACTCTCGCCTCTCTCTAGGCATGGAAGTCGAACTTTCCGTAAAGGTATTGTGAAAAATATCGTGTGCACCTCGGGGCGAAAGCTTTTTCAGACTCGTGTGATTTGCCGCCCGAGCCAAAGGCGAGGGCGGCAAACTTCACACTCGTCTGAAAAACGCTACTTTCGCCCCTTGGTGCACAATATACTATAATAATGTTTAATCTAATATTCTTATTTGAGCATTATTTAAGATTTTATTTAAATATTTAAAAAAATTTTACTGTTAGTTTACACATTAATTTTAATTTGTAGAAATAATTGATATATAGGGGAGACCGGGGCTAAACAGTCCGTTTTTTTTCGGTGCCGATTTTTAACAACAAAATAAATAATTGTAGTTAAATGTGGTATACCACTGTAAAGAGTGAACCTTTAGCTACAAAATTTATATAGGAAATTTTTGTCTACGTCGCTTTGTTTAACCGGTATAGAGCAAAAACGACAACGGTGGAAAAATTGAAATCTCAAAAATGCCGGGGTATAACAGTCTGCACTGCATTTTCAATACATATACGTACATCTAATTCTAAAAAATAATAGGATACATGCAATAATTGTTTTTTAAGAGAAAAATATAAAAATTTATTTAAAATTTTTATGCGAAACATTATTAAAAAATAGTTACGAGAGTTCCTCTTTCCGCAGAAGTCACTCGCTCGACTTGTTTCACTCCTCGACGTCCGATGACTCTATTCGGTGTCTGAACGGTTGTAATTCCCGTCTCATCCATATTCCATATGCAGTGAGCCCGAAAATGCCTTGGAAATGCACCCGGACTGCTTACTGACCGATTAGCCCCAAACACAAGTTTCAGGTTTGATCGCCCACGAAATATTAGACATCAACGATAATGAAAAAACTACACTGGATTCGTGTTCAGCATGCATTACTCTTTATAATCACGTACCTCGAGATTTGGAGAGCAAGTATTATTGCAGATATTACAAAATTTCCACGCGCAGAAAATGTAACTTTCACCTTTCGAAAACACGTTTGCCCTCGTAAAAATCATAACACGGCAGGTAACCTGCCGAAACTCCGTTGGTCACATGGGTACTATAAGCAGCGTTTACTATGTTAATAGCGAGTTTGCACAATATACAGGTTCCGAGATATTTGATTAGACGTATTTACCCCGTAGACGTTTTAGCCCCGGTCTCCCCTACATGTATACGTGTATACTTACGATAAATTACACCTTTGTTTTTCGAGTCAATATTCTGTTCTTTCCGTAGATTTGAAGTCACTTGTTTTTTTTGTTTCTTTACTTTTTGTTTCTTTTTTTTCCTTTCTGTTACTTTACTTTCCTTTGCTTCTATTGAGGTATCAACACATGTTTCTTCATTTATATCGCCAAATGTCTGTGATTCATCTGATAAATATAAAAACACAATTATATGATTATTATATAATTAATATAACAAATATTAATGATAATTTAACTCTTAATTAACTCTTAATTAAAGTTTATATAAATGCTAACCTTGATTATTGAAGGAAAGATTATTGTTTTCATTGTTCATAGTTACGTCAGTTTCGTTAGAAGTTGTTGTATCCGCGCCTTCAGCTTTTTCTAAAATCTTTGACATTTCTAGTATATCGACTTTAGCAACGGGTTGTCTATAAATCTGCTTATGGATATGTTCATGATGACCCATGAAGTTTGCCACCCTCGTTACTTGATTATCTGACAAGTTTAAATCCACACATTTTGTTGCAACGTGTTTGCGCAAAGCAGTACCACGAAGTAAGGAAACATTTTTCCAATGTTCAGGTCCCGTCGGGCGAAAGGGAATCCGGTTCCTATTCCGGAACCCGGCAGCGGAACCGCATACAATTCGGGCCCTCGTAAGAGTGTTCGTCGGGGTAACCCAAAATGACCTGGAGACGCCGTCGGGAGATCCGGGAAGAGTTTTCTTTTCTGTATAAGCGTTCGAGTTCCCTGGAAACCTCTAGCAGGGAGATAGGGTTTGGAACGCGAAGAGCACCGCAGTTGCGGCGGTGTCCGGATCTTCCCCTCGGACCTTGAAAATCCAGGAGACGATAACCGCTTCGCCCACTCCTCCTCCCTCATCTTTGTCCTTGTTACCTCGCGATCCTACATTTCCACTCACCCCCTCTTTCTAACTCCCTTTTCTTCACCTCCCCCTCCGCATATAATCTCCTTTCCGCCTCCGTGTCAATCTTCTCAGCCTCTCACCTCCCCATTGCGGAATCTCCTTCCTATCTCCCCTTCCCGCGATCTCCTTTTCCTTCTTCCAGTCCTCTTTTTTCTCTTTCTCACCCCCTATTCTTCATCTTCCTCACTCCAACTCTTCACCTCCTTCATCTTTAACCCCTCGTTCCTTACTAACATCCCTTTCCTCCATTTCTCTTTCCTATCCAAGCCACTTCCCTCCACCTCCTCTCTTCTCCTCTTTTTCTCTCTCCATCTCCTCCATCCAACCGCTCTTATTGTCATTTTCTTTCTCTTCCTTTCCTCTCCGTCTCTCTTTGCCTTTCCCTTCCTTCGTCATCGTCCCTCTCTCTTCTCTCGCCGTCTCCTTCCTACCAGCCAATATCACCATCAGTTCCCTTAACAAATCATTCATCCACTCAGCTCTCTGCACCCTGCCCCCTTCCATCTTCTCGCAATCTCCTCTTCTCTCTTTCTCTCCTCCTGCCCTGCGGCAGCCGATCTACAAAATACATTTCAGCTCACACCGCTCAGCATTTCCTCTCTTCGCTTTTTCTCATCTTGCTTACACCATCTCGCTACTTCTCTCGTCTCGCTCTCTTACTATACCCGTCCTGTCGCTTCTCTTTTCCTTTTTCTACCTTCCTACTGACTTTCTCTGCCGCTTTTTCTATCAATCTCTCACCATGTGGCCTGCTTCCTGCACAACACACTCCTCTGTCGATCGACCCGTTCAATCAATCGTGTCGACTCGCCACTACTCTCACTCCTCATCAGGGCTGTTACTCTTGATGACAACTTCGAAGCTTCGAATTTTTCGAAACCTTCGAAGCAAATCACCAGCCTTAATATGGATCCGTTTTAATAGTGGAAATCACATGACAAAAAATTTCCACAGCTGGCTTTGTTGGCGAAAAAATACTCATGTATTCCCGCGTTATCCGTTGCATCAGAGAGAATTTTCTCAACTGCGGGCAATATTGTTTCGCCACAACGGAGTTGCATAGCTTCCGAAAATGTTTTAGGCTGGTATTCATAGTCGGTTCTTATTTCAAGACCGACTTAAGTAATATCTTAAGATGCTAATACGGTTCTGTGATTGGTTCATGACATCTTAAGATTGTATTTAAGACAGTTTTAAATATAATGCTGGGTCTACAATGAGAGTCGCAAGAATTGGCCAATGACAGTCGATTATTCTCCTCAAATTCGATTGTGATTGGTCAATTCTTGCGACTCACGACTTTGCGACTCGCATTGTAGACCTAGCATAAGAACCGACTATGAATACCAGCCTTAACAATTTGTTTTCCAAAACGAGTTATTATTAGAACAATAAAACCATATATTTGGAACTCTGACACGCTTGGCTCTAGAACACCGTGACCGCCGGGGCACGAAGCCCTCGGGGCACGCGCTCCGCTCTAACCGAGTAAGTAAGGAAACGATGAAAGTAGTGGTATTTCACCGGCGATGTTGCCATCTCCCACTTATGCTACACCTCTCATGTCTCCTTACAGTGCCAGACTAGAGTCAAGCTCAACAGGGTCTTCTTTCCCCGCTAATTTTTCCAAAAAAATGGTAAATGTCTAGATTAAGGGCGACCTCACCGATTTTAATGACCTTGATATACAGGGTGATTCGAAACAACCTTTTATCCTTCAAACTACAGATTCTTGACACAATTCTAAGAAAACTTTTCCTCTTGCAAAATTGTGTCCAACGCTTACTTTCCGAGATATTAACAAAAATTGTTACCCTATTACGGGCCGAGTACAGGAGGTAGGCAGGAGCGGCGCAACTCACCGTTAGACGCGGGCGTTTACGTCGGGTGCCTGTTGCGATCAGCCGATCGATGCACACAAGTTGCGTACCAATATTTACTGCCAGCACAGAAAATCTACAGTTTATGTTACGCACACCGTAGATTTTCAGAACTGGCAATAACATTGTAAAACACATACAATGTTTACGCGAACGTTACTTCTTGTAGTAACTTACGATAATTCTTTCGCGCAAACGGGATTTTTTTTCGCGTAAACGGAATTTTGTAGTAACTTACGATAATTTACTCCGCGTAAACGAGTGAATTATCGTAAGTTACTACAGAAGTAACCGCGTAAACGTAGTAGTAGTAACAGCCACAACGATACGCGCACACACATGCAAGCACGTTCCGTGCCTTTAGTTCTCTCTTCTTAACTTACTCACTAACTTCACTTTCTTTACTTCACTTCAATTCACTTCACTCTCTTTACTCACATGCTAAAAAATATTATTTTACAAATAAATACACACTGTTTACGCGAGCGTTACTTCTCTAGTAACTTGCGATAATTTCTCCACGTAACCGGGGTTCTGTAGTAACTTATGATAATTCACTTCGCGTAATGGAGTGAATTATTGTGAGTTATTACAGAAGTAATGCTCGCGTAAACGTACTCGCGTAGTTGTCGATCGCTGTGTTTACAGCAAGATGCACTGGTATCCTTTAAGTGTAGAAAGGTGTAGGAGTGCGCGCCATCTCTAGGCTCCCGACGCGTATCTTTTCGAGAAACCGATTTCACGATACACTCGGTACTAGCGGTATCGAATGTAAATGTCTGATTGGTTAATGCCTCCGAATTTTAAACACGGAATTCGCGCTTCTTACTTCGCTTCCAGAACAGATTATTATTGCAAACTCGGAGAGAATGTTCCTCGTAATAAAATATTTGGTTGCCCTGAAAAGGGCAGATTTGTTATTTTTGGAAGAGATACTTTAATTACAGCAAATGTTCGAAGTGGCCACCGTTCATCGCAATACATGCTCTCATGCGTCTCAACAGGTTTGTCGGAATCTTCTCCATAATGTCGTCTTCGATAGCCCAAATAGCGTTGTGGAGTTTATCATTTAATTCTTCCACGTTCTCGGGAAGCTTTTTATAAATGATTTCCTTGCAGTATCCCCACAAAAAAATCTAACGGATTGAGGTCCGGGGATCTTGCGGGCCAACGTATCGGGCCATATCGGCCCATCCAACGTCCAGGAAATTGCTGATTTAAATAATTTGTAACCACTCTTGCGTTGTGTGGACCAGCACCATCTTGTTGAAATACAATTCTTCCTCTCTCCGCCAATGGTATCTCTTCTAAAAACTCTGGCATATAATTGTCTGCCAAAAATTCCGCGTACGATGCACCATTTAAAATTTCAGGAAGGATAACTGGGCCTAGGATTTTCGTGCCCATTATCTCAGCCCACACATTTAATTTCCATCGAACTTGAAAATTTCTGACTCGAGTGACTCGAGGATTCTCGTCGCTCCACACATGCATATTGTGCGAGTTGAAAACTCCTTCCCGTGTAAATAGCGATTCATCGCTGAATATTACACGAGAAGGGAATTCCTGATCCTCATCTACTCTCGTCAGGAAATTTTCGCAGAATCTTCTTCTGTTTTCATAATCTCCCTCTCGTAAATCTTGCACGCTGGTGTAATGATAGTCGTGCAATTTCTCTTCTTTCAGAGTTCTCTGAACAGTCGAATACGATAAACCGAGCTCTCGAGCAATGACGCGAATACTTTTTTCGGGTTCTTGCCGGACAGCGCGAATGATTGTCTCGACATTCTGCAAATTTCTGGCATCACGATTTCTACCGGTGTCTTGTTTCTTTGGTAAGACGCTGCCAGTCTCATAAAGTCTTTGAGCCATCGCAAGTATAACGGGAGCCGACGGATGTCTTGCTCGAACGGGATACAACTCGGCGTATCTTCTAGCAGCAACGGCAACCTGGCCGTTGCACTCTCCGAGTGCCATCATCATGCCGTAATATTCTTCACTTGTGTATGCTGCCATGTCGTCCTGTTGTCTCTTCTTCTAATAATCGAGGGATTATTGAAGCAAGCATCGATCGTTTCATCTTATTTATACGATCTTCGCGGGGGGTCGATATCCCCTCCCGCGACCCCGCGACGAATAGCGGAGCCGCGGAATCACGCGACACGCGCCCACGCGACGCGACTCAGATAGTGAAGCAAAATGGCGAACCTAGGGGTGAGCCAATCAAATTAGGCCGCGGTCCGATGCATGTTCAAAGCGCTATTGGCGTTATTCTATCCTTGTTTATGCCTAATGAATGATAAAGATAGAATGATGTCAATAGCGCTCAGTGTGAATCGGACCGCGGTGTTAGGCAGGTCAAAACTATATATATAATCCAAACAGCTGTGCAATCCCGGTAAAAAATTTTTCATATAAAATTATGTATAATTATATAGAATTATATATAATTATATAAAATTATATATCAAATATGTCCATATATTATATAATTTTATATAATTCTATATAATTCTATATAATTACATATATACATAATTTTATATTAAAAATTTTTTTACCGGGAAGATGTAAAAAAAGGAATATTTAGAAAGGAGTACATACAAGAAAGTAACAGACGCATATATACATATATACATATTGATATATATATATATATATATATATATATATATGGAGGGGTTAAAGCCATAGTGGTGTAAGTCAATTTTTTTTACCACTTTTTTTTTCTTCTTTTTTCAACATATCTGCATGTGTAGACTGCATTTATGAACTTAACTCGATAGGTTAAAAAAAGTGACTTACACCACTATGGCTTTAACCCCTCCATATATAAAGGAAGATGTCCTGACTGACTCACTCATCAACGCCCAGCCTAAACCCCTAAACCGAATTTTTACCAAAAGTATATGAAATAGGGGTAGAATTTTCCGGGGAGTGCCACTATGTGTATAGTTTTTTGTTACCGATTTTTTGAAAACCGGTTTTTTTTATTTTTTTAATTTTTTCGAGAAATAATTGACCGAATCTCAAAGAATTATAGATCAAATTTCTACCAAAAGTATATGAAATAGGGGTAGAATTATCCGGGGAGTGCCACAATGTGTATAGTTTTTTGTTACCGTTTTTTGGAAACCGGTTTTTT